>NW_009226625.1:755-15095 GCF_000690835.1 Fulmarus glacialis | reverse complement strand
GAAGGAATGCTGAGACTTCTTTTTTCGGACAGGGAACAGACTGTGAAGACTTCTTTTTATACCGTGACAAAAAAGACCTGCTTGACAGTAAAATCCCGCCCCTCCATTTTCACATTGCTTCCCAGGCATGGAAGGGTATGTCAGCAAACCAGATTTCCATTGTCTTATTTTCTCACGCTGCTACAGGCTTTATACACCAAAATTACAAGACATCACATGCTCAAAAGTCCATGTGTTAAAGAAGGACTTCTTCATTGTCTACAGTCTGTGAAATGCTATTTCTTAATATGTCTCTGTTAGCCAGAGCAGAGCAAAGTACTCAACTCGGATTAGACCTGCTGATTTTTAGTAACTTCAGCTGATCTCGAACAAACAAATACTTCACCCTCATCCTTACTTGGACAGCAGTATCCTTTTAAAGATTTTCTTGTTTTAAAAGAGTGCACTTTGTGCAGAGAAAGACGCCTTGTTTGAGATATACATGCCCTATCTTTTCAAAGGCACAGACTGCATTTAGGCTGCTGCCACCCACAGCAGGTACTGCAGTGTGACATCCTGATACTGAGATGCAACTAGCTTGACAAAAAGGTGTGAGGTGGGATATGCTTCTGAACCACACAGGTAGCCATAGCCGCCTATCTTTTCTAGCCATTCCTTATGCAAAAGCATGAGCAGGCTGACAGCCCTTTAGCTTGTCTGGAAGGGCAACAACTGATAGTTCTGCTGGACCACCTGGGAAACAAATTTTGGATCTTCAGCTGTGAAATCTTACCACTTCACGTTTACCCAAGAATGCCCTCTGAAGGCAAAATACTGACCTGCATTTCTCTTCGTGTCTCTTCGGATCTAGACTGGTCAGTGGCTGTTAGCCCTGGTTTGTTTACACATTTTGTGTAACATGTTTGTCAAGAAGGCAAAAAAAGCTATAAAGTTAAGCTCAGATGTGTGTGATTTGGCGATGGTCTTAGATCTAAAACTTAAGCAAGGAAGCAATTCAGCTTGGCCATTCCTGTGATCAAGTGCTCAGAGAGATCCATTTCTTACAGTGCCTCAGTTAGATCTTCGCATTTCTGAGTCCCACATAAATGCTACCATACGTAAGAGCAGAGCCCACCTGCCTCCACAGAGGTTGCTTACAGGTAGCAACAACGTATATAGTACATGCTGCTTTTTTCCATTCCTAGACAAGTTCACTTGTTTTTGCTGTATCAAGGAATGTTTTTCAACTATTGGGGTTTTTTTAATTATTATTATTGCTGTATAACACCCCAGAACCTTCATAAACTGGCAGTATGGGTTGTTCATAGCAGAGCTCCTTTAGGAGGCAATTATCCTGAAAAACACTTTCCAGAGAAGGTAACTTTTAAAAGGAGCAAGTCAGACATATCTTGCTTCTTTTCTTTTCCTTTTTTTTCTTTTTCAAAGTTTGTCTCTCTTTTAATTTCTGTCTTCTTAGATGTGAAAATAAATTTAGGCATAGCAGTAGACTGTAAAAGCAGCCTGCCAAGAGCAAGATGCATGGTCATGCACCCAGAGGGGAAAAAAAATCTGTACCAAAATAGGTAATTGCTTTCATATTCTTAGTTGGAAAATATTTGATATGAAAATTAAGTGCGTAATACAGCCAATTTAAAACTACCACTACCTAAGAGACAGTCATGTTATGACAACTTTAGAAAATGCAACTGTAATTTTAGCTTTAATATGGATTCATGAGATTCATTAAATATGTAATAAAACTGAACTTGCATATAGTCAAGTCTCCCATAACCACTTATTACAAGGCAGTCGCTCTTATTATTTAATGCTTGTACAGAGGTTCCAAATACACAGGTTAGCACTGCAACCTTTCTGTGCATTAGAAACACCATGATAAAGTAAGCCTTCTCTTTGAAAGCTAAAATTTGAAGTGGAAAATAGTAGGCAAAATGAAAAATTGAGCAAGGGAATAAACAGAAAACTGGAGGGATAACATTATGGAAAGGAATGAGTAACACATCACTAAATCTGTTTTTGAGAAGACAGAGTTTAAAAGAAAACATATTAAAATTTCATGCCCAAACCTGTCAAACTACTGATGAGCCTTCCTAAACCACTGGGTTATTTTCTTAAGTGTCTAATCTTACTCATTTTGGCAGGTTTCATAAGACCAAATCATAACTTGCTAATGCAGTTCAGCAGTTTTCCCCTGATGCAAACCATAATCAAACAATCAGCATTCAAATGGGAGTACCTCTGATTCAGCTTAGAGAGATTTAAAAACACACTTTTAAAGAGAGAAGCAACTCAAATTGTGGGAATCTGCTGCCCCAACTCACCTGCCCTTGAAGATAAAATACCTAAGTCATTCCAATGGTTATAACAGAAGCCTCAAGAGACTGGCTCAGACTTAGGGATCTATTATTACGGCAGTAGTTGTTAAGTTAGGGGATTCACTACCCCCTTACTATTACATGATCTCCAATTTTTCTGAAAACATAAAAATGCCTATGTGATGGAGCACAAAACAATACATCCTGTTCTTTATTCTTGTACAGATGACCCCAGCCATTTCACCAAAGGTTACAATAATGATCTTTCAGTAACGCTATTTATCAGTCCTTCTGGTAAATTTTTCCAAGAACTGTTAAAAAATAATTGGTCTTAGAATTCCCTGAAGTGAAAAAATAAGGATTAGAACAATTGGTAAGATGAATTTTTAAGGTAACTCCAAGTAACCGGATGAATTCAAATTGAGATTTTTCTCCGTGTTTCATAAAAACTGTATGAAGTTTTCATAACACTGTCAAAGGAAGGTGTACGGAGATTTGATCTAAAATCCTGATTGCTGCTGTTTCTCTCTTAGATTAGAAAACAATCTCCCTCTGCTAAAAACTGATATTTACTGAGAAGAAAAATAAACACGTTGAAAGTCAGCACCTTTAAATGCTCTGAGTTTTAATAAGGACATATGCCTTAGTGAGTTTCATACTTAGTGGGTTAAAAAAGTATCAAATTTGATTATTTAACTGTTCTAAAGCTTAGTAATTAACAAGACCTCATTTCCTACAGATGCAAAAATAAAAGCTGACAGGTATTAAAATACTTGGGAGGTTGACAACTGTTGGATAGAACATTTTTCTAATAAAGGTGAGTCCTTATAAGCCTCATTACAGAACATCTCATTACAATTTTAGCTTGGATAAACAGATATTGCTTTGCTTTTTATTGAAAATGAAGTCCTAAACATAATCACAAAAAATCTCTTCTACAAAGACAGCATGTACATTAGACTGCTATTCTCCAGGACTGGAATGAGAGTAAACTTTGTGATCCTGAGTCAGGGGACTTGGGTTTGAATCTCGTTTTGGCAATATTTTTCTGATCTGATCTTGAGTGAGCTGTCTTACCTACATCTTTGTTGCCACAAGAATAAGTTAAAGTTACTGCTACTTCTGTAACTTCCAAGGTGATGTAAAGCTGAATTAATCTTTGTCAGAAAAGTCCCTGCTATGGATATATGGTCAACACCTGAGGAAAGGCAAGTGATTTTATCTGCATTAACTAAAGAGATCAATTTTGGGATACCAAGACAGCAAACGCCTATGTGACATTATTATTCTTGAGTTTCTGAACAACAGGGAAAATGCGGAGACAAACAGTGCTTCAAACACTTTCCTTAAGTGATTTCAGCCTGCTGACAAATCAGGCCTTTGAGGAAAGATGATGTTACATCCAATTGTGCTATAATTTTTCATGCATTTAATCTAACTGCCAAGTACTAGTTGATTGTTTAAGAGTTTATTACAAGTCTCCAAGCATCCAGACAGTACTTTAGCATTCTGATGCTAAAGGGTTTAGAATCTAATTTAGACTTTATTAGCTCACATAACCTGGTGAATGGGGAGTGCTTGGTAAATTTATACCATTCAACCTTTTTTCACAAAAGAATCTCTCCATCGGTCTGATGGTATTGAGGATAATAGAAATTGTCTACAATAGTAGAGTGCCTGGGGACAACGGGGCCTAACTCATTGCAAAGACGCTGCTAAGTTTGCAGAGAGAAGAATGTTATAATCCAAACAATTTTCTAGAGGTTTTTTACAGAGGCCATACAAATTAACAGATTAAACCCTCCCATACACGTACGTGGGTGAAGGAAGTAAGTGTACCCCCTATTTTTAGAAAAGGGTTAAAAAGGTTTAAGTTCAAACTCTTCAAAAGCTTCTGCTGAAATTATGCCTTTAACTATCTCCTGCACTAACATATGCAGAGGATTTGCATATTAAGGATATATTAGCTGTTTAAGAAGCGTTGCGACAACAATGCAGAAGAGTCAGCACATTTCTACACATATTTTAACAACGTCTGTTGCTCTGCATTAGGCCAGAGGAGATCTGTGCTGTGCCATGACTGGGACTGGAGCTCCTGACGATTTGTCCTATGCTGTCTTGAATGAGGCAATCTCTGTTTTGTGGCATTTTGCTTGTCTTGATCTTTTCCCAGAGCAAAAAGGCAGAGTATTTTGGTCAGAAAGTCTAAACTAACTTCTGCCAAACATATCGTATCCTGTTGCTGTAGGCAACACAATTCAACAGCTTCATATTTTAGTACTTTTAAAGATTAAAAAAAATCTTTTTACCTCTTATTCATTTGTTATTGTTTATGTATTTTCAAATGAGTGCAACACTGTGAAGAATAATCAGCATATCGCCAAATGTGAATAGCTTGTATTTCAATGGAATCTTAATCTGGGAGTTTGACATTCAGATTTTCCACTGACATAATGAAAACAATCTGAACAGACTTTATATAATTTTTCACTAAGTATTTCTTGCACGAAATCTAAATTTCCCTCTTCCTAGTTTTTTTCAAATTACTACACTTTAGCTTCACTACCATGACTACAAAAATTCAGACTTCTATACATGCAAAATTCTGATGACTTTCCCCCCCCCCAGGCCTTTTGTCTTTTCTTTTTCCCTCTTCTCAGGTTGAAAGGAAACAAATACAGGTTTATTCTTACTGAACAAAAGGAAAAGAACAGAAAAGTGCCTTTGCATACTAGGGAGCCCCATCAACTAAGCTTCATAAGGGTGTTTAAATCCATTCTCCCCATATAGATTTCAATTAGGATAATTGTACCCACTTAAAACTCCCTTCACAGTAGCCATTGTCTAAGTGGTATTCGGTGCTATCACCCAAAGGAAAAGGTTTATATAACGGCTATGTGCCCCATAAAGATGAGCGGGGTTTAGAATAAACTGGCCACACAGACAGGCCTCATCTCCATTAGCGTTCCGATCCAGATGGGCCTAGTGAACACGCCAGATTAAAGCCAGAGTTTGGGGTGAGATAATTCTTCAAGGATAAGAAATGCACTTTACCAGGCCTTGAGCAAAGACAGCTTTTCAGGAATAAGATCCTTTCAGGTACCCCTAGGAAGCATTTGTTTCTCATACTCCTTATTCCCATTCCAGAACTCTAGACGCGTTAGTACTATTTATACTAGTGTTTGAGGCCAGTGGTTGGTGTAGCTCAGCTGAATTGTACAAATCCCACCTGGGAGACAGTGGACTGCTAAAAGTAGAAAGTGCTCTTCCCTTGTCAGCACACTAGGAGCTGGTCTGTAAAGTTTTCTCAGCTGAGATTTTCATGTTCCCCGCGGCAGTAAAACAAGCTCCTATAGAGTAATTTTGCCCCAAATGGAGGTAGGGAGAAAGGGCTGGAAGAGGAAAGACCAAAATGGCTAGTTGTCCTCAGCATAATCACCTGTGACAGACCTATTTCACATTCTCTCTTTATATCACAAAGATCAAGGGCTGAATCCTCAGTGTCCCAAATCCCTGCTGTGTGCTCCTGCCCTGCTTCCAAGGCTACCAGCTAATCTAGTGTAAATCTGTCTCTCTCCCAGCACAGCTTTCTGCTTTCCACAAGCTGCTCTTCAGGCCGGGCAAGTGCACAACTGAAACTTGGTAGTGAGGACACCCACTGAGGGATCTGAAAGAGTAGGAAGGAAATTGCTGCTGAAATGATGGCTTATTTCTATGGAAATTAACAGCTCTAACAGGCCAGGCAAGGTGGGATCCACCACAGCACAGCAGGTAACCAAAGCACTGCATGGGAAGAGGCAGCCTAACTGAGGCCAAGCAGGGCATGAGACCTTGGTTTTAAATCCTAAGTGAATGCCCTCCCCAGAAAAGTAGCTGGAGTGGGCATAGAGTGCTCTAGCTAGAAATTGCTTTCTGAGAAATCTCTCCTGAGAGAGTTTTAGCAAAACTGGTATGGATGGCCTTGCACATTAAGATCAGGTTTCAACAACTGCTGCCAAAATTATGTTTTTTCATAAAATTCCCCGTCAGTTCTATTTCCAGTGATCCTGAAAGAATGCTGAAAGACAACAGTGTGGGACTGGCAGAGATAAACCTGATACGAATTGCAGGCTGTTAAGGAATATTGCTAAACTTAAGTGACAAGTAAATTGTTTGCACTGTTAACATGGTTAAACTCTTTTTCCACTGATGCAAACTAAAGCTGTAAATCAGGGATTTTTCTTTTGCATTTAAATACTGCAGTGCTGTGCAAATGCATGAGATTCTGAACCTGAGGGCTTTGTTAGAGGAGTCCATGGCTGAGTAAGCAGAAAAAAGTAAGCTTAAGTGCAGAGATGAAGTAAAGGTTGTTGATGGAGATCACCAGTATGACATGTGGTTGACAGTATTGGTAAACATGAGTTTGTTTTTAAAGGACAGAAGGTAAAGAACGTCATAAAGGGCATCAGAAAGATAGATACCCTATAAGCAGCAACAGGGCTAGCAAGCAAAAGTACTAGCTTTTTGTCTGTTCTTCACAGACATTTTGCTATAGCAGAACTTCCTTGTGAGAATGAAAACCCCCATAAAATACAGCTGCAGCAACACATTTATAAAAGCAGCTATTCAAATATGACTGAAGCTTGCCTTGCATTCAGCTTTTTCTTGAATACAAATAAGTACCAAATTCCAGCATACTTATAGCCATAAATTACGTTTCCAATTTAGTCGGGGTTCTCTCATCTCACTTCTTTCAACTGTCAAGGTTTACAATACAGTACAAAGGCATTACACACAAATATGTCCTACTCTTTCTCTGTGAAAGCTGTTGCTGCCCACGGACTGACTTCCTGACAATGAGTGCCAGTCAGAATGTGGAAAACACTGCTTCTTTCATTTTCACCACTGTTTAAAATAGTGACATTATCTAAGCTAACAAATCATGTCAAGTCTGAGAAATAAGAAAATATAAATATGTACCTTTCTCAGTACAGCAGAAGCTGTTCCCTCCGATCTTTTCCTGTGCTGCTCTGATGTGGATTTTATAGAATAAGAGTCCAAGAGCCTGCAGTATTCAGTCACATTCGATCACATCACAGGAATAGCTTATCAGTTCTGTTACACAGACTCTAAAAGGAGCGGTGTCCTTTTCTCCAACTCCTCCTTTCACAGATTTCTGCACTCCTTAAAGGTGCTCAGTGCTCTAATAACCTTAGAGAAAGCTGTTCATCTGTCCCCTAATGACAGTGTTCTTGTTACTTAGTTACAGCACAGTGAATGCTGACAAAGTCAGGTATGAGCCAAATCTGTGCTCAGTGTAAATGCGCTGTGTTCAATCAAGCAACTTCAGAAATGAATTTGGCCCAAGGGATTTAGTTCTTTTTTCAGCTCAGATGTGGCATGCTACAGCCAGTGCAGAAGTCGTAGAAACAAGACCTAGGCATGTGAGTTAAATATAGAGTGCTGCTGGAGGGAGGAGAGGTAAGTATAGCAAATTGCTCAACAGCAACTACAGAAGGAGGTGCAATCAATACATCATACATAAATAAATTTCTATAGCTTCTAGTTGGAAAAATACTTTTCTACAAACAGCTCTAAGATAAAAGAAGAGGCTTAGTCTAATAAACCTTGTTCTTGGCTTGACTGTCTATATTGTTTCCTTCGAGGTGGAAACAAGATAATCAAGCTGTAATTAAATTGCACCATAGAAGAAAATAAGAAAAAACAAAACCCAAACACAATGCGGTAGTAGTTCTCTGCTATATTCTCACTACAAAACTCAGACCTAGTCAGCGAGTGTTTGAAGTTCTAGCCTAGAAACTTTTTAAAGATCCAAAGAAAGGGTTTGTATCAAATGTGGCAGAAACAGGAGCTGAAGGACTGAAAACAGGGCTTTGTCACATGAGGGGGGAGGTCCTTAAAAGAATTAGGGACTACCTGAGAGCATGACAAGAGAAGAATAAAAAATGTTAAGTGGATGAATTGAATAAAGAATTGTGGGAAAAAGAGGTAGGTGAAGATCAAAATGTTTTTAGTAATTCTAAACAAAACATAACTAAGACCCTGCAATATAGCACAGTGCCCAATGTCAATACAGAATAACTTTGAAGTATTCCTTCCATGTATAACAGAGCTTTAGCTCAACAAATATTTTCTTATAATCCAGACATCAAGCAGAACAAAGAACGATATAAGCAATACCGCACTCCAGCTTTACTGACAGTAATTTCCTGACTGGGCGAAAGCTGGTTGTGAAACCATGACAGGTTGTGTCTGCACGATCCCTGATGCCACCCACAGTTAAAATTAACTGATAATTTCTTTTACTGCTGGGCTGTGGAGAAAAAAGCTTAAAACGGTAAAACTTACTCTATGCACTGACCTGGTTCTGTAAGCATACAGCTATTCTTTGGAGACGTCCTTGCAGTTAAACTATAGCTAGTTGTGAACTGGTGGGTGGTATCAGCTCAGCTTCTGCTTAGCAGTATAAATTAGTGCCTAGACTTACCAGATTGAGAAGTGTCCCCTGACAACACTTCTAAAGGACTTATAACTTTGACCTGAATCATATTCTTCCGGCTAGAAGCATGGGAGGAGCAAACTTGCTTCTGCCTGCCCACAACTGTTTACTTGTATGATAAAGGCTATGCCTGTAAAGTAAGCCGTTCTGTTGTCTCGGTATTTCATTACATAAGTAAAAATGGTGAATGGCAATAACTGCAAACTAGATAAAGCCAGACGTTCAGTTAGTTAAACCACCTAAACTGTGTGACAATGTCCATAAGTTGCTTCCAAGTTAATAGAAGGTTGAAATCTTGTAATACATTATTATGGGATAGTTTTTTCTCCAAGAGAAGTTTCTTTGGTAGGCTGTAAAACATTGGCTTATGCCTTTCTTTAATTTATCTTTTTGCCCAAGACAGTGTCTATATAGGTATGGATATTTTTGTAAGTTTTTACTAACATAATAACAATGCTACAAACTCCAGAGTGCATAAATTTATATACTATTCACAACTTATCCTTGTCTAGATAGTAAAAATTTACCCTGATATTAATACATCCAGGTTAGAGAACTGTGGAGAGCAATAAATGTATTGGTGTAATACAATTTTTATGTAGGGACAAGATCTTAAAAGATGGATTTGGTATTGCAGAACACGAGGATACTTCATTCACAGGGCACATCCATGGGAAGATGCAGACCCAGGATGTCTTAGCTTGGGAGCAACATCACATGAATGGCAACAGGTCAGAATAACTGGCTAGTTCAGACTGACTCACTCTGGCAGTTGACAGAGTTAAGCTCAGCTCTGTCTGCACGAACTTTAGTAGACTTGCTCACGTACAGAGCTCCCAGTCTCAAATGGAGGCTATACAGCTGCAATCACATGATGCAATGTGTCAGTGCTATCCCCACTTGCTGTGCGTAGCACAGAGCCAAAGCTTTCCCAGTAAATCCATGTCTGGCATAACAACAAATGACATTCCCTTCTTCTAATAATCCTGGCCAAAGACGGGTTTTTAAAAGCCTAAACAAAGGGAGACAGGAGAGCTAGCACATTATCATAAACCCCACAGATCATGTGAAACACTGAGTGGAAGAAAATTCTTTTGAGCTTGCATTTTCAGAATAGCAGGAGGGATTTTCTTTTATGCGAGTTTGCTGTTTTCAACAGTCAAATTAGTTTCTCTTGCTGAGAAACATGCAAAAGAGGAATATTGAGAAAGGAAGCACCACTCATGTATGAATCAGGAAACTGCCTGGAGATATCTAAAATAGGAAACAGCTAAAAGAGAAGAAAGATGGCCAGCAAAGTTGTACTCTAAAATTTAACAGATTATACAAGCAGTTAAACGATTTTGTGTTTACTATGCATCTTAGAAGGTTATCATGTAGACTGAAAAAAACTTCCTGCTTTCAAAGACTTTATACCTCCTCATGAAAACTTTGAAGCTTAGTTAAATCTACCATATTTCTGTCTTTTCTCCCCTCACTTTTTTTGGTAATATATGTTGAAGCATTTGAATGAACTCAAGAACCTGTACCACTTGAAGCGTCATCTGTTTCTGCTGTTTTTTTTCCCCTCACTTGCAATCAATTATTTGTTTAGGACAAACTATGAACAGAAGATTCTATGGTAAGGAAAGAACGAATAAAATGGCATAGATTAAATTCTGAACAACAACGAATCCTACTCTCAGATAAATTTGTGAAAATAAAAAAAAGCAAACAAAGGAAGAAATAGCAACAAAGCTGAAATGTTAAACCATTTTTGTTGGTTTATGAACCTATGCACAAATGTTTCCAGCAGAGAAAACAGTTAGCTGAGGATGTATTCTTTGTAACAAGATGTCCTTTTGGGGCACTTAGCAAATATTAGAGTGGTTGGTTTTCTTTTAGAATTACATTTTTAAATGGCATTTAAATTATGACCTGATTTAGAGTAATTCTTAGCTTTCTCAATGTAGTTGGTTTAGATACATTTACAGACCCTACATAAAGAGTTATTAGCTAATGGGATATATTTGTCCCATCTTAACAAAATGTTGTAAACTTTGTAGATTCACACGGAAATCTGATCACCACCTCGATCTCATAAACTAAAATTAGTCATTTTCTTCCCTTATCAGTTTGACTTTTGACTCTGCTAAAGATTGATCTGTCAAAGCTCTTAAAAGCAGATATCAAAAATGCAGAAAAATACAGCAGAGTTGGATTGTAAGCAAACAGCCACAGATTCCTTCATGCCAATGTAAAGCAATACCCAAAAAAAAGTAATATTGGAAAATTCCTACTACACAAGTCAGTTAAGAAGCCTCAAATAAAAGTGGTAAAAATACTTCTTCGGTTTACCCAGGACCTGTGTCTTCAAACAAGGGTCCTCACTTGTCAGCATAACCCCCATGTTAGAATACTATCCATATAGTTAGCAATTTGAATCATGAGAAGGTTTTAGCTTGCTTTGAAAAAAGTCTAAGGACTGGTAACTACCCCTACCATGCTACCATTTATTCTGTCCCTTTTGTAGCTCTGGGATATGGTTCTCTCAATTGCTAGGGACTATGTCACTATTTCCACTTTTGTAGTCACCATTTGACATGCCTTTCTTCCACATGCTTTTTCTTTCCCTCCTCCTTCCTCCTTAATGCTAAGGACACCATGCTACACACTAGCAGAGGAACAACAAGAAAAAAAATAAGAGTACAATCAATCACAAGAGAGATGGTAAGAAACCAAAAAGTCCTACCTCATGGAGAGACTTCTTGGTTTAACTAGTGATCCAGTACAGTTCACTGACACTCCTGTAAATTATTAATTAGGTCATGCCACAAAACGCAACCTCTGATATAATCCATTTCCCGCCCCACCCACTAAAAAAGAAACAATGTGATGACTTCCAAAGATGGTATCTACCTGACACCTCTCTTCTTTCCCCCACCCTGCCAGGTCGCTAATCTACGAACATAAGACATAAAGCAAACCATGCCAGAAAAACAGGAAAGACAAGAAGATGTATTTGAAAAGTCAAAATTTCTAAAATGTTAGGTAGAAGAGGTATTTGGTCCTGGTTGTCTTCACGAGGAAGAATTTAAATAAGCCACTGATACATGTAACAAAAGGTGTTTCATATGAAGGAAAACAGTACAGCATTCCAAGCTGTCCCTATAATAAATTCAAAAGTCTGCCCATTAACAGAACCAATTAATGCCTTACAAAACCCCTATTTTTGTCAAATGGATGCATATACATTTCTGAAACATATTACAGTGGTGTTTCCTTTGCCCTTTTAATACCACTCTGTTTACAGTACATTGAATAAACATCTCCCCCTGGAAATAAACCAAACCACATCTAATGTATTAAGTTAATTTATTACTTTAAATATGACTAGCTACAACTGACAAAATTCTGTGGAAATATGATGTTAAGTCTGATAACTATCTTGTAAGCAGTTTTTTTTCAATCCCAAGTTTTGAAAAAATATGCTTTCACTGCAGAAACACAGGACTTCACGTAAGTAATTCCTGACACTAGAATGTATTTGCCATTAAAGGACTTAATGCTTGCTTTCTTAAAAGAAATTAAGATATATATTATATATATGTAAAAAAATGTGTATCACTAATTAGTCTGATCAGCTTAATGCTAACCACAGAAGAATAAAATAAGAAAGTAGAAAGCTATAGGAGATGGGCCAAAACACACATTAGAAACCACACCTGATAACCAGAATTTGTCTCTGGTCCCTGAGAAAGATTTTTGAAGTATAGCGCAGACACACCTGCTCAGTGCTGACTGCCGCAAATATCAGTGGCTACTCCTCTTACTGATAGCGTGACCATGGGCAAAACCTAGTCCTCACTGCTGATATTTGCCTCTGTTGGTCTCAATGATGAAGCTTGTGTGAATGTGCAAGAACGAGCAGAGTGGCATTACACAGACTTTGTACTTTCTTCTCAAGATGGCGGTCCTGATGGGAAAGCCTTAGCCTGTGGAACTGCACAGGGCTTTATCATTAGCTGTGAGATACAGCCAGAGGGCTGGTGACACCCCAGCTTCACACGGTCTGCCAGTTGCACAGCAGCAGCTAGGGATAGTTCTGGTTCCCAGATGACTTAAGGAGGATGCCAAGTGAAAGCAACTGACTTGCTTTCGAGCTAGGAAAGAGAGGGTGTGTCCTGATGTGTTTAGGAACACACGAACATCTAAGAGAAGCTACAATCTCACCACTGCTGCGTAGGCTGTGGTTCAGTTAGACTCTGAGCTCTAAAATAATGAAAGCAACCAGTAATGCTAGTGTACTACGTGGCTGTAACAATGGGCACTCGGCCAAGATCCTATCCTTAAAAGAGTTTAGAAGCATTACTCCAAATTTATCATCAGTTCTTTCCTAAATTGCCACTGTAGGTGCTGTTTAAAGGTAATGTTTTCTATCAACATCTTTGCTACATTTAAGGCCTTTCCTTATTCACAAAATACCATAATGCTGCTGGAATATTTATTCACATAAACTTGTGTTTAGGGAGATTTAATTCTACCCTTGATCCTACACGTCTGAACTAAATGCTGTGTTAAGAGCTCAACACTGCCTGATTCAATTCAGAATAGCGGCTAAAATGAACAGCTAAAACAACTTTGCATGCATGTACCTAAAGAGCATAAAAGTTAGTATCAGAATATGCTTGAGGTTTCTTTAATTCAAAGGCCTCTCAGTACGCTCTAGTCATGTCTTTCACTGCTGCTGCAGTGGGTAAGAGTGTTTCTAGTGATTTATTGATCAGTGCTGCAAGAAGCAACAGAGAGGGTTTTGCCTTTTTTTTTTTTTTTTTTAACAGCAGTGATTCTGGACAAGTCGTCAGTCCATTTACTAAAGTGATAGTAATTCCTGTTTCATATATTTTCAAACATTAATAGAGTGAAAAAAATTAATCAGACCTACACTGGAGGTGATGTTAGTTCTACAAAACTTTCTTCTGAGTATTTTAATTTCCTGCCGTTTCTCCTCAACTGTGGACCAGATGATTGATGGTTTCTGAAACAAAATGGTTGGATGCTGCCCCCTTGTGAGCCAGACCCTTGCTCCGGAGACAGCCGAACCATGACTGTTTTCTGTCGCCAGCTCCTTCTCTCCAAGAAAAAGCGGCTGATTCTTTGGCCCAAACTGATTTGGCTGTGGTGGTATTTATCACATACGACTCACTACATACAGCAGCAGGCAGGGTCACTACTGTGCTTCAGTAAAGGCCAATAGCAAGCACTTCTGAATGAGAAAGACCTTGTTCCCTGTGCTACTATTTTGATCAATGCCTACTTTGAGGCCTTTTACCTTAGGCTGCCAGAATACATTACAAGCATTAATAACTCTCACAACTCCCATCCGAAGTAGGTCAGCAGCATCGCCCTTGCTTAATCAACAGCTGGCATGGGGCACAGGGACAGAAAACACTGCCGAAGGCTGCGAAGCATGGGAGGTGCTCCAACAGGTTGTCCTGTGCAGACATCTGTACCACCACAGTTAAACCACGTGTTAAAGCTGTCTGTGCT
>NW_009226625.1:405-733 GCF_000690835.1 Fulmarus glacialis | reverse complement strand
CGCCCCGCCATTTTGGTTGAGGAAGCCCTCTTCTCTCGGACCCGAGTCCCTAGCGCCTGCTCTCAACGCTGAAGATACCTTAGCCACAGGAATCCGAAACAACATGACGTGTTGCCTGTAATACCTCGTGGAAGGGAGAGGTATTCAAACTACCTTCTCAGAGGTTTTTAACTCTCAGCCTGCGCGCTGAGGAAGGGGCTGTGACAGCCCACCTCTCGCCGTGTCTGTTACAAAGGGACGTGCGGTTTCAGAGGGGGGAAAAACAGAGCTCTGAATATCGGTGAAGGTTCTGGGCAGCCGTCGTGTTCCTCTTCTTTCCCAAAACGCC
>NW_009226625.1:0-288 GCF_000690835.1 Fulmarus glacialis | reverse complement strand
GGGGGGGAAAGCCAGTCAATCAAGCGGAGGGTTTTTTTTCCCTTCCAATGCGTCCGATTCTAACGCAAACGCGCTTCTCTAACGCCAGAGTCTGTGCCCGCCTTCTAAAAAGGCCTCTCGCGGCTCGCAGCGGCTCCAGAAGCCGGAGCTCCGGGCGCAGGGTGAACGCTCTCTCCGGGAGGGAAGCGGCCGCCTCCCCTCAGGTCTCCGCGCAGCGCAGGCGTTGTGCTCGCACCTGCGACGCAGCGGCCTGCGCGGCGATCCTCACGCCCCTCCACCCCACCGCCC
>NW_009226624.1:3595-16462 GCF_000690835.1 Fulmarus glacialis | reverse complement strand
GGCGCTGCCCCGGTTCCTCAAGGAAGCCACCCCCGTGAACTTGCTGGCCGCCTTCGACGGGCCCACGCTGGACCTGGCCGCCTTCCAGCTGATCAACACCTGGATCCAGGCCCCGCATATCATTAGGATGTACAGCAGCCCCCGGTACTTGCGACCAGCGCTCACCCCGTGCCGGCATGTTGCCGAGGCCAGGCAGGAGCCACCGGGAGAGTGAGCTGGTGGCCGGGTGAGCCAGCGTCGCCTGCGGACCCTGCCGGGGCAGCGCGCACTCCCAGCCTGCCAGTCCGTCGAGAGCCCGCATTTGCCTGAGGAAGGTGGGATCCGTTTAAATGTGGTTGTGTGGTTTTGTCCCTGACCTGAGAAAACTAGGAAATCAGAGGCAAAGACTTAATGAAATTGTGATTCTTGTTTTTTAATCTCGTTGGTTGTTCGTGGGAAAATTCTGAAATTGCTGGGGAAATTCCTTAGTCAAGAAGCGTTGGTTCAGTCGACTGTTTGCAAACCTGACTTTAACAGGCTCAAACTGACATTTCTGGAAGTCCATGTTAACTTGTTGTCTTAGTTTTAAAATTGACCTTTTTCTGAGATTTGCTTTTTATGATACAAAATCCATTTGGGATTTAAAAATTCTGTAAGTGCAAACAAACTCCTCCCTAATGTACCAAGATGCTCTTAAAATGCGATGAGCACTAGAGCATGGGTGTTGATCACAGCTTGAAATGCTCAATGACATGCTTCAAATTTCCTGTGTAATTGAATACGTTGTGCTGAATAGAGATATAATATGCATGTTAATGTAAAATTGAGGGAAGAAGTGAAACCTCTCCGACAACAGTATGAAGAATCTAGTTGCACATTTCTGTGTTCAAGTGAAGGTTATACTGAAGGATTGAAATATAGATAAAAGGAAACAAATAGCACTTTATTTTCACAAAGGCCTTCTTTTTAGGTTAATTGGCTGCACTAAATACTTGCTACGTAGGAGGCATTAGTATTTTGTTAAAGGGATGATATTTGAATCATTCTGAAGAAAACCTTCTTTTAAAGAAATACTCTGAGGTTCATTTGTTTGTGGGTTCTTGTTGAGATTTATTATTTTTTTTCCAGCTTCGAGTATTGTTTTCTTAGAATTTGCTTTACCTCAAGGACCAAGAAGAAAACTAAGAAATTCTGGTGGGTTTTTTTTGTTTGTTTTTGAACAAACCTTAAAGCAGTCCGAATCTCAGTGCTGTAAGCTGACTGCTGCGCCCTCCTGCTCTCCGGTAGGAGTTTGGTGGGGTTTTTGGATGACTGCCTGACCAATTGTCTGATTGTGGCAGTGTTTTGACCAAATAACCCAATGGGATTTTCTAGTGCTGTGCTATGGCAAATTGTTATCTTATTGCGGGGAGGAGGAAGTGAAATATTTCAGGGTACTTCAAAATTACTTAGCGCTAATTCATGGTACAGTGGCAGTCTTAGGCTATGGATTCTGGTCTCCTGTAAATATAGACATCAGCCAGATAATTTCCATTTCTTGCCTGGTTATGTCCCAGTTGCTGGAATAACAAGTTGTAACGCAGCCAGCTCTGCAAATGTCCTTAGCTCCTGGTGCAGGTACCTGGGGTACGGGAACCTGATGTGTCCCAGGGTGTCAGCAAATTCAGAATTTGAAATCCTTGCTTTATTGGTCACCTGCTCAAGTATTTGATGTATTATACCCAAAATGTGTTGCTGAATTGCTGGTTTTCAGGAAGCTGAGCGTGTGCCTTATTACCCACTGTACTGTGTCCTAGGTGAGCAGTCTGAAATGAATTATAAATGCCCAAGTGTAACTTCTGGACAGCTTTAGGATAACTAACATACTCCTCCTCTCCCTGATGTACATAGAGATACCGGTATGCTTTATTCACAGTTCTATGCATCAGAGCACAAAACAAACATTTTCAAAATCTATGAAGCTTTATAAAAATCTATTTTTCTAAATGGAAACACTCCCTAGGCAGATGTTTGCCTACTTCTGTCTATTTTTTTTAACTGCTCTTGCAGTCTTATTTTCAGGTAATTATAGCCTAGGTCACACCCGCAAGTTGGGTTATTTTTATATATGAAGCACTGTGCTTCTTTCTACAAATACAAATAGTGTATTTATAGGTAGTGTTGATCAAATGTTCTTTGCACATGGTATTTAAGGCTAAGTGAGCTACCTTGGTGTTTTGATTTTTTTTTTTAGTAGTAGACTATGATAACGTACTATTTTTGCAGACTTGTTTTACTTGGTATTTGAAATAAAATGCAGTTCTGCAATCGATGCCATTGAATCTTTTGCCCAAAGAAGGACTAGATGATCAGCCCAGGGTATTGTGGCTGCCTGAACTCATGACATAAAACCCCTTTAGCTGTTAATTCTGGCATCATAACTACTTCAGTCAGCTGTCGATTTGTTTCCATCACTGTGCATCCTTCTCTCTGAAGAGTGATCTTTTCTCTGAAAAGGAATGCACGTTTGGTGTATATTTAGTATTGTTGCAATACATGGAAATCTGTAATAGACTTGGTAAAGACATTCTCACTAAAATGTAGTAATGCCAGGAAAGGACAGTTGCATCAGGAAATGCGTGACAAGGAGAGATGGTGGAGAATATAAATAGTTTAGAAAATGAAAGTTGGGCTGAGGGGTGAGTGAGAATGATGGTAAACTCTCAGTGAAGACGCACTGCAAACAAGCCAAAGGACATGGGAATAAAATTGGAGGAGAGCTATTGAAAGCAAGGCAGATTGGAAAAGAGATTTGAGAGGGTTTTGCTTTGACAGTATTTCCGAAGTGGCTGAATCCATCAGGGCTGAACAGTGAGGCAAACCCTCAGTTTATTAGCCTTGTAGGCAGATCTTGAGTGTGAGTTCTTGCTCAGCAAGGCATTTTTGAGTTTGTGATGGCTGGTGAAGGGGGAAAAATGTATGCATTTGCTTTAACCTTAGGCTTGGGCAAGCTTTCTTGAGAGGGGGCTTCCTACCAGTAAGGCAATGTACATGCAGTTGGTGGGAGGTCTGAGAAAATCTTAGACTAACTTGTGGCTCTGTTGTACGACTGAGATGTTAAGTGTATTTTCTTTATCTTCTATAAAGCATGCATTCATCAATACGATAGACAAAAGGAGCTGATGAAAGTTGGGTTCTGTTATGGTATTCATCTTACTCCACAATAACGTGACAGCACTGGTACCTGCAGCGTCCTGGAGCTATTATAGGGCCTTATCTGCAAGGAGGTGTACCGAGAACTTGACCTACATGAGTAATCCCATGGGCCTTTTTCCTCCTTCTTCTCCCAACCCATGGTTACTGTACACAGAACAAGGTTATGAATACGTATTTGTTAAGGTCATAACTGTTGTAATGTACCATAGATTCAGCATGGTTGCCTGTGTGTGTGTAAACTGAAACACAAACATAGAAGAAAGAGCGTGTTATTTAGCACTAATGTGGGTTCTTGGTTCTCTTTATCTGCAACCTAATTTTGCAAAGACTCTATGCAAATGAAGTTTTTATTGAACATTGATTGGGAAGAGGAGTCACACCTGCAAGAGAATAAGTTTATTTACAGTACCAAAATGCATAAATGTGACTTTGTTTTGTATTGAAAAATGCTGTGTATTTCTCAAAGACGTTGTTATTTCTTATCTGACTAAATATCTCAAAAACATTCCTCTCTTGATTTTGAATCTCTGTAAAGTAGAGTAATGTAAATTTTAAGTGTCTGTTTGCAATGGAGATTCTTGGTACAACTATTTTTTGCTGGTTAATAATCAGACCAAAGTTTAAACTAAAATGTTCAGCTGCTATTGTTTTTTTTAAAAAAAAAAAAAAGAGTTTCTAGGCTCAAAGTGTCAGCCCATCTTAATGAAACATTTATAAATTCATTTCCTATTTAATATCAAAATACATTTGCACTTTTATTGTTTCCATAAAAAGTTGGTGGTTTTAATATTTCACTGTAGTAATAAACAGCTGTTTTAAAGCATTTATGCCTCAAGATTTAAATTCCTTGTTATCTTTTTTCAGTAAAGGCTACCTGCAGCCACAAAAATGTGATCGGCAGGCTTATGTGCTCTTTAGGAGGAGACTACTAAAGTGGCAAAACCATGGGAAAGCAGGAAGTCCACGCCTTGGGAGTTGTGCAGAGGGATATGGGAGGAGAGCCAGGAGAGAGACTAGAGCACGGCTGGCACCGTCTGTGGTGTTGCTGACTTTTGAAATGGAGTACATTGGGGTTTGTGGCTGTCTCGCTCAGAGGTTAAGAAGGCATCAGTTCTTGTTTCTCTGGCTCCAGTTTCAGGTTGCTGCATAAAATCCGCTTTTTCTGGTGCTTAGTGAAGAGCTAGGACTTCATTTCACAGTATCTCTGTGAGCTTTTCAGCATGGCATATACAGACACGTCTCCGTTCCAAACTG
This sequence comes from Fulmarus glacialis, assembly GCF_000690835.1. NCBI lineage: Eukaryota > Metazoa > Chordata > Aves > Procellariiformes > Procellariidae > Fulmarus > Fulmarus glacialis. The sequence continues at coordinate 12,034 of NW_009226624.1, read as the reverse complement.
TGCAGGTCGCGCTTTATTAAATATGGAAAAAGTCTTGCTGAAGCCAGCAGGAGTTTTGTGGATGGGCCAGCAAGTTACCTGTCCTTTATTAGCCTTTGGTATGATGCCAGAACTATACATTCATGGGCTGTGCTGATGTTCCTTGTTAAAGAATGAAATAACAGCAAGACCCATAGCTTTTTAATCATTAAATCAAAGCTAGGCTGAAAATAACTATCTCCAGATCTGTGTGTGCCTGCCTCTTACCTTGCAGGGAGTAGCTTCTGTAAGAGGGGCAGCAGTCGTTGGTACAGTGCTGAGGCAGCCCAGCTGGCTAACGGACTTCTCGCTGGCAAAGACTGGAAGAATGTCATTCCTTTAGTGCCAACACTCAGTCACCTAAGTCAGCGTGGAGGAAGTATATTTAGATCTTTTGCCTCTTTAATAGCATTATCTCGTATTAATAGCTTCCTTTAAAAGCAATAACCATCCTCTGGTCTCCATTCATTCCTTGCTCTGAAATATTTCTCTGTTTGAAGCCTGAGTTTCTATTCAGCAGAAAATCATTAAAGAAACATAGGAGTTTCCTTTCGCGATAAATCTGTTAACAAAAAATTAACTGGCCTAAGGACTTGCATGCTTGGTGTTTAAAGAAAAGCCTGTTTGCATCCAACTCATTGGATAAATTGTTTAAAATCTTTCCATCCCTGTGCAAATACCTCCTTTGTAATGCAGCCAAGGTCAGTAGTGAATTGCTGATTAAGTACTGCTAATGGAAGTTAAAGTTGCCTGGAGGGGAAGGGACTTTTATTTGTGCATCCCATTTTCATAAGGCTCCAAAAGAGTTCAGACACGAGAAATTTGCTTTTCTAGGCTGGTTTATTTCCTGTGTCACCTCCTTAAATGTCTGCCTGGTGAGTCTTCCCTGAGGTAAGTGACATTCTGACTGGTGATAATTAATTTGAGTAGCTGGCAGAAAAGCAGCCAGCCCCACTTTCGTTGGGCCGATAGCACTGGGAAGCTGGTGGTCGATGTAGGGGCAAGGACCTGTACCCCTTCAAGCATGGGGATTCGCTTTCAGTGCTTGCTGATGCTTCAGAGCACAGCGCTCGGCTTACTCGAGGGGTCTGAGTAGCTCACAACTCCAAAATAAGCAGGATATGAGGGGCTGACCATACATAGATCTGCCTGTTTTGGGTTTCTCAAACATAGGGTATGCCTAATTAAGAGATTACCTGTGCTCTTGTGTGTGTGCCTGCAGTGTCCTATTTTAAATATGTAACCAAGAACTGGCATATTTGCAACTCCTTCATAAGAGATTCAAAGCACCGTAATACTCGATCAGCAACAGAGCTATAGATAACGTATGTTCTGTATCTATGCGACAGTCTGTTAGGATTCAAATAACGATTTACACGTAAAACTCTTAAAGGTTGTTAGAAACGCATATGCATCAAATGTCATGTTAAGGAAGCCTTATTTTTTCCCCTTAAAGGATAGCAATGCTGATTCAAAGACTCAGAAAATTTCTGTGTACTCAAGTTACAGGCGTCCATTTCTTGAAACCCCTGGGAATTTCTTTTTCCCCCTAAAAGCAGGACCAAAGGTGCATACAGGATAATCAGTTTTCGGGGCTGGACTGGATGTAATAAGGGTTTACTAGTGTTTTCATGATACTCGTGATCCTCTATAGGCTTCTATTCCTGCCACAATAAGTCCATACAATAATCTGGGTGGGAAAATAAAAAAGAGAGGCAAGGAATCAAGAAGACAGGAGTGACAGGAGTTATGCTGTAAAGGGTATCAAATTAAGGATGAAAAATTACCCATGTGATGGATTTCTAGTGGAGAAAATGGAAGAGTTGCTTTGGAGAGAGAGTCTTGCTGTTCTGACAGAAACCCACTAGCTGTAGAAACAGAGGAAGAACAGTAGCAAAATCCAACAAGATAGCCCACTTGGCTGCTATTTCAGTCTGCTCCTTTCTGGTTTCAAGTAGGGGAGAAGAGAAACTTACAGCTGAATTCACTGGCAAATTAGCGTGCTTACTAGCCACGCTTCAGGGGAGGGCAAGGGAGAGAGCAACTCTCAGCTCGCTCTTCCAATGTTTTATTGTGTGCAAAATTAAAATGCTGAAATACAATACTCCCATCAAGGGAGGGAGTACTCAGGAACCGTATGCAAATCTGTATCGTCTGCTATCCCAGATGACAGTCTGGGATCACTGGTTTTAAAGACAAGTCCGGTCGAAATTCAGCTAGGTTTATGTATGCTGGAAACTGCTCCTGATTTTCCCAATCCCTGCTGGCACGGCACAGGGAGCCGCTCCGCTGCCTGTGCAAGTGAAGCGCCGGAGCAGCAGCTACAGAGGAAATGAGTCATTCCTCTATTTCTGTTGCAAAAGACTTCTCTGTGCTGTACAATGCATTTAGGAATATATTCTTATGGCTTCTTGGAAATTCACCTCCTAGGACCACATTTAGGCATACAAACATCAGTGTTTTAACAGGCACATGATAGACTTTCACTTGATTTTAAATAGGTTGTGCAGGCTTGGCTTCTGCGGGGAGGTGTTGCCCAGGGTCTTCCTCGAGCTGGTATTTCATGCCGCTGTCAGCTCTGGGTCTGTCCGCTGATGGAGGGGCTGCTGCCAGAGGTGATTGTGTGAGGGTATTAGTGTGTCTTCTGAGCATCTTAATTTGTCATACACGCTTGGAGGCTTGTTTAAGTGTGTTTCAAAAAGAAGAAACTTGCTAGTCATAAGGATTGTGAATCATGGCCACTTCTCCAAAAAGTATTTCTGTACGGAGCCTGTGAGTGTTTTCACAGAAGCTATTTGAGCTCACCAGCCATTCAGACCCTACCAAAACTAATGACATCTCCTGAATATTAAAAAAAAAAAAGGGGAGTTCATGGGAGAAGAATAGCAGTAGACTCTGACAAACCAATAAACCCATTTCTCCCCTTTTATTTCAGTGTGGTGTTTTCCAGAATGCTGCAACCAGACGTTAAACTGGGTGTGGGTAGGATGGCTGGTTTAAGAGGCAAGGTGCGTATGGGGCATTACCTGATAAGACAGCATCAGTCCTCTATCTCCTCACTGCTGCCCTGGCAGGTGGATGACTGAATAAAGTGGACTGGCACTCAGCTGTAACTTCTGCTGCGAGAGCGCAGGAGATCTTGGTAAGAATTTGGCAAATTGTCTGTTTTCAAATTTTGCAGGAGTCTAACTTGCTCAGGAACAAAGCAGGTCTCGGACAAAGCTTTGTATATGCCTATGGATGAGTTTCTTCTAACAGTCTGCTCATCTCTTGGCTCCTTGAGCGGCTGCCTACCTTGAAGTGCAGAGTCTTTGGGATGTCCTGCATGCTTCCACCAGGCTGAGAGCACCAGTTCCAGCAGAGCAGCAGCAACGCATGGGGGCAACGCAACTGTCCTGTGGCATTTACCCCTCACGTTTTACAGGTGCTCCTTAAAATGTCCCCACTTTCGGTCTAAAAACATGGTGGGTGCCAGCGGGAGAAAGACTGGTAGCAAAACACGCTGACTTGTGTGGTTTTCTCCTTGGAAATGCTAGTAGTACTCAAAGAAACCATGCAAATCCAGAGCTTGTGTGAGCAGCGGTGTTTTAAATTTGTCTTTTGAAATCATTCTCATTACCCAAAACATTTATAAGGACACACAATGAGCTTTCAAAACTCAAATAATTCCTCAAGGAAGAATTGTTATGGTCTTGCAAAATGATCCTTATGTCAAGTGGCAATTAAGAGCTAATTATAATGAGATACTGCGGGATGAAATTAGTATCCGACTTAGAGCGACCACAGAAACATCCATGTAGGTAAGCTAGAGGGGAGATGGTGGGAGAAAGGGGAACGTAGGGAATGCAGCAGCTACGCTGCAAGGAGGGGCAGGTACATCACCTTGGAGCAGATGGCGACTAGCTGGATGGTCATCAGAAGAGTCAGCTCTCAATAGAAAACGTGACGGCTTTTCTGAGGGCTAACTGGGATTTGCATGAACTTCTTGGCAAAAGCTTTCAAGGCTTGTAGCTTTTCTGGAAGATGTTGTTTGAGCACTGCTTTCTGCCTTCCAAAACATCAGCTGGTGAAAGTGCTGTTCACCCATCTCCGGCAGCTGGAGGGGTATGACGTCTGCTACCTGAAAAAAGGCTGTTTTGGCAGTGAAATTAATCGCTATGGCCGATAAAGACCTTTATAATGAGACTTGCATATCAAAGGGTTCTGGAAGTGCAACAGTTTGAGTATTTATTTGCCTGACTGTCACTGGAGTAGCTGCATGTGAAGTGCACAGGTATTTTATCTGAATAAAAATTCTTGCTCTCAGTGGTTGGCAAACACAGCTGCTCAAGAAACCTGTGAGTTGCAGAGCAGAGGTTAACTTTAGGTGGATAATGTGACACAGGAGCCCACACATACGGGGATACGCCGTGCTGGCTGCTCTGGCATGTCTTTGCCCCTTGAGAGCAGCTAGGGTTTGTTTTCAGCGGATTTTTCCCCTCCATGATGGGTCCAGGCTTGCAGAGGAGGCAGCCCCTTGCAGCGAAGGGAGCGGACGGATAACTCCCTTCTCCCTCCCGCGCAGTATTTTCATAACCTTTTAATGGCATCCCAGCGGAACAGGGAGAGGATGGTGATCGCACGCTGGCCACAGCCGCTCCATTTCTTCCAGTGGGGGAGGAAGCCAGGATGAGATTGGATTTACTTTTTTCCCTTTTCTGCTTGGAAACTTATTTGCGTTGCTAACGAGGTCCCCAGTTCAACGCCGTAAAAGGGATGCTGCAGGGAGGGGGACAAGTACGCTTCCTCCCTTGGGAACGGGCTAATGCAGTCCTTGACTCATATAAACGCCTTTTCTGAGGTCAGTGGGCATGCAGTTAGTCACCCGTGATGGCAGGTGATACTGGCTGAGCTATTGGCACAGTGGGATGAGGTGGCAGATAGAGCTGGACCCGCACTGGGACGTTGCTCAGGAACAGAGACATCTTCCCTGCCGGCACCAACTGATCAGCTGCAGGTTGCTGGGCACAATATGAGGGGAGGAACGTACCCTGCTGCTCCCCGTGTAACATGGGGAGCAAACCCGAGAGCAAACGTGTTACGATCTAATCCATAAGAACAGGTTTCTTCAGTCAGACGCCCAGGGGAACGCCCAGGGGCAAGGAGGAATTCTATCACCTGGATTTGAGCTGCTCCTGCAGACTTTTGCGTATGAGATGGCTCGGTCTGTGATGAAGAGAGGTTTGCCTTCCAAGTTCAGCTCTGAATCTGAACAGTGGGGAGCACAGTGTGTTGCTCTGTATAGTGATTTTGGTTTCCATTAATGTCCAGAGAAGAGATTCCTCCTGAGGAGGAAATTTTAATTCGGAAAGGACTTGGTTCATTTATATTGGTTGCATTTAACTGGATTTACAGACTGCTACTTCAGCAGGGCTATGTCCTAGTGAAAACACTGCAGGGAAAACGCATAGGAATGGAGTGTAGGGGAAAAAAAAACCCCAATAGAAACAGGCAAAACCGAGGTCCTTATGAGGCAGAAATATTCAGTAATTCCATGTATTTCTTAGCTATAGCACTGCAGGGCTTTAGAATGCAAATTACTCCTTTAACCCCCCCAGTTTAGCTCTACTGCGTAATACAGTATTTTGCACATATGCTTAATGAGATGGGAAAACCAGATGTAACAGTCGCTGCTGCTGCGAGGGGATGATTGGAAAAGGAGCCTTTTGTATTAAAAATAGTCCTGCCCTTTTGAACCTGTTGAATTCTGAAGTCGACATGGGCATGTTTTTGCAAATGATGACTTGGTATTTGCAGCTGAATGATCCTAAACTCATTCCCGTAGCTGTTCCTTCGAGCTCAGAAGTGGGTTTTACTGCTGTTGATACTGTTTTTTCCAAAAGCTTTAAGCAATCTTTATTTTTCTGTTTTGGTCCTTTCTGTCATAATTTAAAAGCTTTTCTCTTACCAGCCATGTTTAAATGGTTTTGGATAACTTTTGCTACATTTTACAGCTGCACAGCCCCGGGGCTCAGTTAGAAAGCCTTACTGATCTAGTTGAAGAAAGTGTGCTTGACCACATCTGTTTCTGTGTTAACTTACGTCTTTAGGCCACTGCTGGAAAGGAGAAAACTGTAAATGCCAATTCCTCCCCCTCCTCTTTCTAGGTTTGATATAGTTTTTAATATTCATATGAATAGGAAAGGAATATTTAAAATTGTGACTTGTTAAAATCAGTGTGAATCAAATAGGAAGGGTCGTAGCACAGTTATTCGAACAGCTTCCAGAGGATAAGACTGTTCTTCTAAAATAAGTCATCCGTGAATTTGTAACGCAACCAAAACCCTCTGCATTTATCTTACAGTTTTATCCTTGCGTCTCAGAGAGACAACCTCGAGTAAGCCTGAGTCTGAGTTTGCCTTATTCTATAAAATCCCACACTTGGACCTTTTAGGAGATATCCTCTTACTTTTTAAGATAGGCACTCAAGATATCATGAGTATCTTTATCTCTAAAGTTGTGTCACTTTGGAGACCTGGGTTCTGTCCCCCATTTGCTCAGCCCCCCTCGCCGGGGTCGCGCTGCATCCCCCCGGGGCCTGGGAAGCCGCGTCTGCAGCTCCCATCCAGCTCCTCTTGGTAGGAATGACTCTCATTCTGCTGAATTTGTCTTCCCGAGAAATGGGGGTAATACTTCTTGGCTTCAGAAAGGCTGATGTTGCTCGTTTCTCAGTCCTGAGAATAAAACAAATACTAAGTAGAAATTTTCTATACAAACAGAGCTCACTTCCTTAGGAATTTGCTTCAGTGGGGACTATGAGATAGTCTCTCTCTAATGATTTATAGGACAAAAATAGCTCTGTCCTATGTCTGCAAACAGTTAGAAATGTGAGCCTGGAAAAGCAATCTAGCAGCTAACTCCTCACCCTTACAGCTTGAATAAACCAATCGTAAACAAAATGAATTACAAAAGAAACTGAAAAACTGAACTTCCCTATAAATACAACGTTCTCTCCTCGGAAGTCTGAAAATACTCCGGGCTTTTTAGCATGACCCAAAGTGTACCGTATCCAAGCTTTTTTGGCCTAAAAGCAAGGAGCGAGTTCCAAAGCAGAAGAGTCGTGGCAGCATCGAGCCTTCTCCGGCGGACTCTCCCGCTGCTGAAATTGCACCAAACCGGGAGGGACCCTGCGAGCAAGTGAGTCCCAGGCCAGAGAGGTCCCGTCTTTATTGCAAAATGAGGTCGTCGAAAGAACATGACCTCAAATTCATATTTACACATGTGACCTAGCAGTCACCATTTCCCTTCAACACTGTTGATGATGCTCACACGTAGTGACACCGCGTGAAGCCACCGAGGGCTCTGCTACGACGGGACTAGTGCTGCGACGTGGTCAGCGCGTTGGAACCCAGCACCACTTAACGGGGCGGCGACGGCTCCCTCCGGGGACAGGTTTCCTTTGAGCAGGAACTTGGATTCGAGTGCTTGATACAATAACATGCGGTGCCTGCTTCCTCAGGGGCTGCGTGCCCTTTGGCTGTGGTTTTTATCTCTGTTTACTGTAGAAATAGCTTTAGTAGATTATGCTGCGTCATTCAGTTCCCTGCCAGAATGTATGTTAAAGACAAAATAGAAAGCGTGAGTGCAAGAGAGTAGCTGTAATTTTTATAGCATAAGCAGGGCCATTATAAATTATACGAGGCAATGAGGATCTGAGGATTTTAGATCAAATTTAGCCACTTTATCTGGAGACTTAAGAAAAGAGAAAAATGTGCTTTTACTGATATTGCCAATTAGGGAGCTGCCAGGTGGCCAGTTAATAATCCAGATGCGCCGCAGAAGATGCAGCATCAGCAGAGGCTGTTTCTGAAGTGAAGCAGGGGAGTGCTTTCCAGGGCACAGCCACAAGCCAGGGGAGCGCCGGCGGTTTCCTCCCGGCCATGGGCGTGAGTGTGGTACGGAAGATGTGACAAGAGGGATATCCTGGGGTAGGTAATGCCAAACCAGAAAGGGATAAGAGCTTTGGAAAACTGCAGAGAAGGAGGATGTAATATCATATGGCAATGTAATATAAAGAACAGTTGGCTACTGAAAATGCAGAAGCCTGGGAAATGGTATCTTGGCTTCGAATCAGGCATATTCACAGGCGTCCATGGAGTTGATCGGCTAATTTAGAGACGGTTGAGACCAAAGGCTGGATGAGTCATGGAAATGGGTTGTAGCACCTTCCCCTTTTGTCACTAGCTGGAATCTGTGTCTGTCACACTGATGTCAGCCCAGTTCCTGCTGGAAACTGCATCATCGCTGGCACAAGACTCACTGCTATGACCCTCGTATGCCTCAGGGGGCCAGAGTTTGGGACGGAGGCGCTGGGGGCCCAGGCTTCTTGCTGAGCCCCGGAGTGCAGCGGGAGTGATCTGGGAGAAGGGGATAACCTTTCCC
>NW_009226624.1:3317-3564 GCF_000690835.1 Fulmarus glacialis | reverse complement strand
CCCTACTCCAAACAAAGCTGTCTGGGCACACTGCTACCTGCGAATTTGGGAGAAGGGACTGAAGAGAGCTCGTGAGCCTGGGTGGGCAGCCGGTGCCCTACTCCAAACAAAGCTGTCTGGGCACACTGCTACCTGCGAATTTGGGAGAAGGGACTGAAGAGAGCTCGTGAGCCTGGGTGGGCAGCCGGTGTAGCTTGCCTTGCACCTTTGCCATCAGCAGGCAGCAGAACTCAACTCAGGACCATTC
>NW_009226624.1:0-3295 GCF_000690835.1 Fulmarus glacialis | reverse complement strand
CTTCAGGCATTTTCTGCACTTGTAATGAGGCACGACACAGACACTGACACCAACTTAGTCCTAGAGCTAGAATAAATACAGGTTCCTACGGCAAAGTCAAAGCTAAAGCTAATCCTTGCTGCTGAAAGACCGTGAGGTGTGGGGCCAGCTTGGCAGAGCTGTCCTGCCCCAGAGCAAACTGTCCCTCTCACCTGCACTGCATGTCAGGTCTCAGCTGGGATGCAGCTGGGGGCAAAGGCAGGTGAGCAGAGTTTGCTGCTTTCTACTTCGACAGCTGGGGTAGATCTGCTTCTCAGAGCCTGGCTTGCACTCCCAAATAGGGGTATTTACCCAGTTTCCCCCCCTCCCCGTGTGCCACTCCACTGCTCAGGGTCTCTGCATCAGTGCCCACTGGTCCTTCATCTCTCCCAGGTGCGGGTTGCAGGGGACAGTCAGGCTCCTGGTTGCCCAAAACTTCTTGGATAAAACCTCGTGGACTTACCTCTTCAGGGTACAAATGCCAAGGCAGAAAAAGGCCTGAAAAACCACCGAGGGAAACCACATTTACATGAAACCTGCAAGGAGACAAGCATGTTGCTAGAAATGGCTCTGGAAGACTGAATCTGAGATGCTTTTGTTGGAGGGGTGATGCTGTGGGAAACGAAGCTAATCCTGCAATGATGAGAGAAACTGGACTTTTATGGGCTGCCAACACCTGTGGGGACGCACCAGGTACAATGGCTTGCCATTTATAAAAACATCTGGAGATAAGAAGCTTATTTTTACGCAGAGTGGTAGCCGGCTATTCCAGCAGGCTCAAGGGATGATGATAAGGACTTGGCATATGAACAGCAGAGTAAGACATCTCATCTTATCTTGTACCACCACTTTTCTCCTCGCTTTCCCCCTTGCAACAGAAAAAAACACTGCCAATTGCTTTAGGAGGATTCAAATGAAAATTCTTTGAAATAGCCATCAGATTTCTTCCCTTTCTTTTGCCACTCTTTCATCACTTTTTCAGAGTGATGCTCCTCTCTTAACTTCAAGGCATGAAGCAGCTGAAAGGCTTTGACTAGGGTTTGGAAGACACATGCAGACATGGCATTTTGAATACCTGCAGCCCTGGTTCTGGTTTGTCTGAGAAGCTGCTGAACTGATTTGCTGGGCTGGAGGTAGATTTTGCTACTTGCTGGGCTGGTTGTAATGATTCAAGTGCATGCTCTGGATGTGGCTGATGTTATTCCCAATGTGTATTAATATCAGTAAGAACAGAAATCTATCACAAAATCATATTCTGCAGAAGCAGTGTTAATTACCTTGTTTTCTGCGTAGAAATTTTGCATTTGCAAGCCTTGCCATCTGCATTGCAGCCATTACATGTGGGAAGTATGGAATGTGTCTTATCAGACACAGAGCGTGCACAGCAAAGGACATCCAAAGGTCATGTTGTCATCATGTCAAATGGGTCTGTTTATTCTGAGTGCTGTAGAAGCAGAGCTTAATCAGAGCATCAGCCATATGCAGATTTGAAATTAGATTTTACAATAACCACCTGTCTGCTGTTTCGAATCCATCATGTTCTTTGGGCTAGAGCTGTGTTTGCTTGGCGAATATATTTGCTGAGAGACTGTAATCTAAAAGCCTTCAAGCAACAGTGTAAAAGGCACTTAAATGCATGTATATGTATGAGTGTGCAAGGGAAGCACATCTATCTTATAGCTTTGTACTACAGTCTGCTACTAAAGCATGTGAGGTAAAGCATTTTCTAGGTAAAAATCAATAGTATTAGCGAACCACCCCTATAAACTTCTTTTGCTCTTCTTTTTGGGTTCATAATACTTATATGTGTCAGCCAAAAAAAAGTCTGTGACAATTGATGCAGCACTGGATCTTCCTTTCTCTGTCCTAAATGTTTTTAAAGGAGTAAGTACAAACATGCACATAATGTTTATATGGCGAGACATGCCATAGTTTTTGTGACTCACAGCATTCTGCCTTTAAGGACTCAAAAATCTGTCTGAAAAGTTTAAGCTTCTCCCTACTACGTTGTAAGACGGAAAAAAAAAAATCCATGTGTTCACTTATTGCAAGCTGCATCAAGGCGGTGGTGAGTCAAGATGAAAAGAGCAACGATATTCAAAGTAAAGGCTGACATTTTAAACACTGGCACTTGGAAAGAAATGGAATTAAAAAGAATTGCAGAGCAAAAATTGACAAACATCTTGTACCACAATTTAATCATATGCTCAAAACTGCCTGAAACAAATTAAGTCCTACAGTTTTTTTTCTTGCTTATCTCCACTGTGGTAATTATTCTTCTAAAGCGGTAGCTGCTCTCCCTGGGGAAAAAGAGAATTTATTTTTTTAACTCGGAGTATGGCCCTTCCCACGGAAGTTTCTCATTGAATTCAATGAGAACTTAAATGGGCCATTAAATGAGATCAGTAACGCAGGAGCTTTCCAAAGCCATCCTGCCCCAGAGGCTCCCTCCTCCACGCGGAGCAGTAGTGACCTGTGTTTTTAGGCTGGCCAACATGCGAAGCTGTACATATCCCCTTCTCCGGAGTGGGAGTGGTTTTGCCATTCACCACAGTAAGCTGAAATGTAACGGGGTTGTTGTGAGGCAGGGAAGTGCCCTGTAGCACCCATCTGCCGACCGTCCAGCTGGGCTGAGCTGTAAAACGTTGCCTCTTGCCTCTCTGCCTCTAGCCAGGGTTTAGTGTAAATCCACGTGCTAGGAAGGTGCCAGAGGTGTAGCCGGAGAGTGTCCTCCGAAGCCGAGGGCAGGAGCCTTCGTTTACAGTGGCGCGTAGGGAAGCCTGTAATTTGTGTGGTACCAAGGTGGTGCTCAAGAGGAACAGCCGCAAATCTCCACCTTTCCTGTGCTTTCCCTTTCCAAGAGTTTGACCTCAAAAGAGACGACTTTCCTACTTGAGTTCTCCAGGTCCAACCACCCATGTGGTGGGATTTGCTGGAGAGGGTCCCATCACTGTGCCACATCTCCTCTGGCTGGGACCCGATATGTCAGCATAAGGACTTGAAGCCAAGCAACATGATACTTAGTGTGGTCCGTGGGTTAAAAGCTCGCTTCTTCCTCCAGCTCCTCATCTTTGCTTGGGAAGGTGCGAGTGTGTATGTTTTAACTTTGTTCATTCAAGCTCATAAAACAACCGCATCCCTGCTGAAACTCTGGTGTGCTCATAGCATCTTCTCATACAGCGAGCTCTTTGGAGGAAAACGCTGCTATAAAAATTGCTTATCAGACAAGGCCACCGCGCTCACACCCGCTGCTGCCGCCCCACACGTACGCACCTCC
>NW_009226623.1:34454-36955 GCF_000690835.1 Fulmarus glacialis | reverse complement strand
AAAAAAAAAAAACTTTAAGTCATAATATCTCAGGTGCTTTCTAGAGATTTCATGTGAGATCTGAGAATGAAAACGGAGTTATTCATAGAAGTGATTTCTAGTCATGCTTTTTTTTAAGCTTTAGGGGGTTTTTGGCTAACACTTCTCTCCCCTCGGTGGTTGCTGCTTTGCATGAGAACGTTCCTTAAAGAGTCAGTTCTTGGGTTGAGGTGTAAAAGCTCACAATAAATACATTTATTTCTAGTAGCTCTTTTGACGTGGGAGGAAACGTGAGATTTGTGAAGGACTGATGGATTTGCTGGGCAAACACTGCATTACCCTGCCGCTGGGGGGTTGCGGTGCTGTAGCCGCACAAAGGACTGGCGTGTGCGTGTCGGAAAGAAAAAAGTACCTTTTGGGCTTTTTCTTCTCTGTGCATAAAGAAGAGAGCACGTGGCCGACCTGCAGAAATCCCCTTTGTGTGCAGAAGGTAGCAAGCGGGGATTTTTTTCTTTGCCACGGTTCACCCCTTCCCTGGGTTAGTGGTACTGTCTGGAGGAATTTAGGCTAAAGCAGGTCCTGGGGGTGTTGGCAGAAAAGCAAAGGTCCGTGCAGGAGATCAGCTGCCGTTCTTAAAAGATCCCCTGCAAATCTCCTGCCGTGGCAAATCTCGGGAGGAGCGTGGCATCGTGTTTATTTAACACCTGCTTAATGATGCAAGCTGAGAAACTGCACCACCACTTTCCAAGCACTTGTACCAGCTGTTTTGCTCAAATAATTTTTTTATATGCCGGATTAAAACAATAAAAACATTAAAGTCCTAAAATTCCCCCTGAGAGTAAACATCTAGACAATAAAGAATTGTGTGTGTATAGGGAATGGGGTGGGAGAGTTTTGCAGCAGTGCAAAACAAGCTATAAATTAATCTCAGCAGTAAAGCCTGCTAAATTAAACCATTTCATAAAATGAAGTTCTTGCAAAATGTTGAATTAGTCTGTCTTTGGGGCAGTTAAAGATTTTTGGCTTCTAAACTTCTTCAGGTTATTTATAAATGGTAAGTGTGTCTTGTGTAGCTGTGTCAGTCGCCGCTTTTAGGCGGAGAAGCGGGGTTTATTTTGGGGGATAGACGGGGAGGGTTTTATGGTCGCTAGAATAATCGACAGGAATTCAAAGCATCACCTGTCATGTTTATCTCTTGTACCCCCTTAATGTGGGCTTCAGGCAGGGAGACGAGTGGTTCAGTCTCAAAAAAGCTCATTTATAAGAATAAATATTCAAAGGACGGATTTTAAGCAACCTAAGCTAGACTTAAAAGTAAGGAGCAGATCATTCCACTGATGTCTTGCTCGTGTGTATCTTGCTGGCTCTTTTCTTTGCTTTTTTTGTTGCAAGACTCCTGCCTTCCCCACTGCTTCTGCTACCCCAGGCATCTGCAAAGTCACTGTGCGATGTGTTACCGGATACTTGCAGTGCTGAAGATACAGGTGCGAGCTCTTCGTTGCACAGCATCGCTGTCGACATCTTAATTCTGGCTTCTGCACTTGTAAAATCTGCTAATTCACCTACTCGCTGGGGTATTAATCCAAGCTTTTGTTTCTGTGGCTGGGGGAGGTGTTTCCTGCACACGTTTTAGGTATTAAAAACAATTTGCAATTGCTGTGTTAGCTTGTCTACCTTTTAAGAGGCTTGTGTGATGTTTGCTATAAACCTCAAACGTTTGTAAGCTTTAGAAGAAAATTTAAATGCGTTTTACTTTGACTGCATGTGAAATTTTATTATCTGCAGCCCATAATGTAGGCGGAAAAATTGTTAAGACCCTAAGGATGCGAGTAAAGCGATTTTGGTGACCTCAGCTGTATATTTCTACATCGCTGAATCATCACCCAGTTGGCACCTCAGCGGGGGTAATCTCTGCTCGCGAGGCTGGGAGCACAGACGGGGCTGGGGAGGAGGGCTATAGATCAAACAACGTGGGGAAAAGCTTATGGGAAAGCTGCTTGCGTTATGCTTGGCTCTATCTTGTCTGATTTTTCTTGCACTTAAGAGTTTATCCACTTAATTTTTATTAAGGGCTGCAGGTGGAAAGTAATGTTAAAAGGGTTTACCATTAGCCAGGAGTGGCTAAGGAGGCAATTAGAAGTGAGCGAGAGCCCTGGGCTGGTGCGAATTGCAGCTGGGGAGTCCGCTTCAGACGCAGCAAAGCTTTTTCTGGGGATTTTGTCGGGTCACTAAGTACACAGACAAGCGCCGGAGAGCTGAGAGTGTGCTAATGCACTTCTCGAACGTAATCCTGTTGTGTAGAGAGCTGAAACCTCCCCGTCGTGAGCTCCTGTAATGGCAGGCGTTGCGAGGCGTTTGGAAACGAATGTGAGAAGAGCAAGGAGACTTGCTTCCCTGTAAACCTGACCTGACTTGCTGGGGAAAACTTGGCACCTTTTGAAAGACGGTGCAGTTGCATAATGATTACAGATGATTTGGGGGGAGAAGAAAAAAAAAAAAGGATCCAAATCTTTGGTGCGGGA
>NW_009226623.1:31055-34427 GCF_000690835.1 Fulmarus glacialis | reverse complement strand
GAAAGAGCTTAGAGTTAGACCCCTCTGCAATAGTCTGCTCTCAGAAATCATAAATCTCGAGCGAGAAGAGGGTCACTGAGAACCTCATCAGGGTGGGAGCAGCAGCGCCGCGTTAATATGCCCATAAATCTACCTGTTACGATAAAACAGGTGGCTCTTCCAAGAGGCAAAAATAGTCAAACGCCCGGAATTTTTTTTCTGCTGCTGCCTATCTCCTTTTAAAAGCTTAATTACCGTGGTGTGCTGACATCTCACAACTTATCACGGGCAATCACGGTCTATAGAGAATGCAGGACTTAGTTCTGCTCTGTGTCTAGAAAGCAGGCGTGGAAAAAGAGCGAAGGGGCTCTGCAGGTTGGCCAAAATCTCCGGGAGAAAGGCGTGGAGAGGCACAAAGAAAGGATGCATTTTCGTAAGTGGTGTTCGGTGGGAGAGGTGCTGTGGAAAGATTTTTGTGCCTTAAGGCTCCTTGGAATAAATAAGATGAAGGGAGCTACAGAATGGGTTGGTCGTGGGGGGAAATCATGCCCTTGGCTAAGATCTGGGATGGGTGGAAGGGATGCGAGGGCAGGACTGGCTCTGGCCTGAGTCGCTGCAGGGGTTTGGTGAATTCCTCGCTCTCTCATTTCACATCTTGCACTGGGATATCTGTGGAAATCGGAGCCGGCCGAAGCCATCTCTGCTGAGCAGAGCGCTCGTACCTCTTGGTATAGACGAAGGGGGCCAGACCCCTCTCATTTCTACGGCTCGTTTCCAAAATGCCCCAGTCGCTTCTCGAGGTGGCCAAGGATCCCTAAATCTCAATTTGCCTCCTGCGTTTTGTCCCTCTCCGTTTGATGATACCCCATCTACCACCCTCAGTAATTACCCTCCCCATTTTTAGACTGCGTGAGTGTATTTAAGTCGTGCCCACGCACCTCCGGTTATGTGGGTCTACGCTTCCTTACGGCTTGTTCCCTCTAACTAGCAAATGCCAGCATTAAAGGGGGGGAAAAAACCCAAGCCTCTAAGCCACTTGTCTCCATTTAACGTGATGTCCTCTCCAGATTGTTGCTGTTGGAGCTTCCCCAGGAGATATCCTAGCTCAGGTCCACAAAAAACACCCCTTTTTTCAGGCAATAAAGCCTGTAAGGAGAGGCTCACACACCATGAATGGGTGGGCGCGTACCCAATATTGCAAATGAATTGAAGGAAATCAACCTTCCAGTGCATTAAAAAACTGAATGGGGACCATGGCATCCTTTTTCTAATTGTAGTGTTGTTCAAAGGTCAAGGCTGAGTCACATCGACTTTTTCAAGCTGCAGCATACTGGCACAATGAGTGCTTTTTTCCATTGGAGCTAACTTCTTTTTTTTAGGATCGGCTTTCTTGTAGCCCTGAAACAATAGTGCAGCGGAGAGGATCGTGTTAGCCTGGTGCCGGGCATCTTCCGAGAGGACAACCACCAAACCTCTCGGATGAGACCAAATTTAACCTCTGCTCCCTCGGCCCTTGAGAATTTGCTTTGGAAATGACCGAAAGGGGGTTGGATTGGAGTTGAGGGATCGGCTGTTTGGAGCAGAGTCTGCTGCCGGAGTCCTGCTTTCCCCACATAGCTTTCTCTTATGCTCTTCCCAGGGTAAGTACAGAAAGGGAGATACCACCGTCCTGCGCGTGGGCACGGCAGCTCTCTGCTCAAGGACCTGACCGCAGACCCTTGCTCAGACACGACTGTGTTTGGGTATCTTGGGTCCACGGGAGACGTCCGAGTCCTGGTTTTGGCTCAGTTCTGCTGGCTCAAACCACTCGGTTTCCCTTTACCTGCATTTCTAAGCTCGCCTCCTTGGTGCCGATAGCGCTGCCTTGCTGGGGGAGCGTCGCAGCGTCCCCGCCAGGTGCAGGGACGTGCAGGCTGCAAGACTCCCCGCTGTCACCCCGGGCTTAAGGGCTGCGTTGCCAACGAGGCCGAGCACTCGGCTGCGATGTATGGTTTGGCAGGGAGCAGGGAAGCCGGAGTGGCTTGTACCGCGGCGCTGCCGGAGCTGCATGTGCTCCGGCACCTGCTGCCAAAGCCTCTCCTCGCCCGTGCGGTATTGACAGACTTGGCCGCCGTCCAGAGACTTTTTAAGATCCCCGTGCAGCCTCCCAAAGCACAAATCCTCAGCCCTGTAGACAAATTAATCGACTCCAGTTCGGATTTAATTATTTTTACACATACATTCTTGTTTCTCGGGGTATGCAGAGAAGGAGTTTCCTGTTATTCTTTTCTTTTCACTCTATAAATTATCTCTCGCATGCATGCGTCGCGCGGGACTTGCTGCCGATGCTGTTTGTTTGCCGAGAAAGTCTTTGCTCCCAGATTATTCATTCAGGAGCTGTCAAGCGTTCAAGGCAGGAAGGGTGACTCATTTAGTAAACAGCAGAGGCTTGGAGGGGAAGGCAGGAGCCCAGATTGGGTTTCTGTGGTAGATCTGAAGTCTTTGGGGGGGGTGGTTTGTTTTTTTTTTTTTTTTCCCTCTTTTTTACCCTTTCTTCTCTACCACCAGCACTAGGGGCTCACGATTCTTTTTCTGCATTGCACGAGGGCAGGGCCCCACGAATAACACAACAGCGCAGCTGCATCATTCACCCCTTTCCTCCCTCAATGCCACATAACTTCCTAAACTGCTCAGCCCGAGCAGCTCTCTGCGGTAGGGCAGGGCAGGAATTTCACTTAGCCCGAGCTCCCTGCCCTCCGCCGTGCCTCTGCCCGTTTTCCTTGGTCTCTTTCCCCAGCTCTTGTGACGGGAAGAGATGCTGAGCTCCTAATGAATCACCGAGCGCCCCGCGCTTGAAATACGGTTAGGGAAACACAGCTGTAATTGCCTTTGTTAATTTTTTTTTCTTTTCCCCCCCTGCAGTGCTTCTCACATGGCTCCTGGTACTTGCATGCGCGGTCGGCTTCCTCTCCTAACGCCCTCGTGAAGTATGGTGCCTTTTCCCTTTTTATTTGCTCTGTCTGGTAGGTAGGGGAAGAATTGATGGCTTGCCCAAGGTCACACTGAAAACCTGTGGTGCTGCTGGGATTCGAGCCGGGGACGTAATAATGATTCACATCCACACTGGAGCTATCTGGGGGTTCCCATGGGGCAGGCGCGTATCCATAGCACAAGCTGTGGAGTTGCTGACGCTCTGCAACTCCACCCCCTCGCTCACCTCCGTTAATTACCGCTGTGCCTCTCCTCTTAAGTTATGTGGCAGCGGTAATTAATACATGTATTTTAATAACCTTCACTTCTATCGAAACAAGGCTAAAAATGCTCCACCGTGTGGAAGTAAATAATTATTGCATTTCCAGGTTCTAGCCGAGTGCCGCAGGCTTTGTGCGACTGCGGGCAGGTCCCCGCATCGCT
>NW_009226623.1:10724-31039 GCF_000690835.1 Fulmarus glacialis | reverse complement strand
AGATCTGCTGCCGACGGGGTGGACCAGCCGATGCCTGCGGACAGAGAGCTCAGGAGGAGCGGACTGACTCCGCGGGGTGTCCGTCCCCCTCGAGCATCGCTCCAGCAGAGGAGGAGGGTATCGGTGTCTTAGAAAATCCTGCCTGCTCTCACGTAGTGTAGACCCATTGGAGGTTTAGGATCTTCCCAGCTTAGGTTTGCGTCCCGGGGTTTGGGCTGTAATTCCAGCGGCCATCCCGGAGGAGCCGTGCCTACGAGGCACTGAGGGCTCCTTGTCTGTGGGACCGGGTGTACTTTGGGCAAAACAAGGGCTGCTTTCCTCCTGGGTGCTCCATAAACCACCTCAACCATCTGCTATTTTTCTACATATGCCCTTTTTTAAGAAGGAGAGAAGGTTGGTTCGTGGTCCTTTGGTGCGCTGCAGAGAAATTCCTTGGTGGCTGGAGGGTTGGGTTTGATAGCTGAAGGAGCCGGTGTCCAACCCGGGTTAAATCCAGCTGGGATGAATGCCTTCCTGGCCAAGCAGGTCGGCTGCTGGCTGCTCTGGAGGGTTGGCAGTTGTTTTTGTCTGCACCCAGACGTGCTGATGCTGAACTCGGGTGCGCTGGAGATGAAGGAGAGGCTGTGTCTACCATATGAGACTTTATTAAAATTAAAAAAAAAAAAAAAAAAAGAAGAAAAGTTGAATACAGAGTTTATTAAAGAGTTTGCCCCATATGTCCTTGGCCGAATGCTTCCCTCCTCACCGCTACGTGGTGTGCTGTAGGCCAGATGGTTGCTGCCTTCCCCCCTGCTGAAACACCTGCATTTCAGTGGAGGGGCATGTGTATGAGAAGCCCTCTGGGATAAGTGAAGCTATAGAAATGTAAATTAAATTATTTACCTACTCCGAGTTAAATGCTCTGCCCTTCTGGCCAAGGAGGAACGGGGATGGGACTGGCTCCAGAACCTGGTTAACTCTTTGTTTAAATTGCAGGGAAGTTTGTGAAGCAACCTGAGTATCTTGGCACTAATTACCAGTGATTTGGTAGGAGCCGAAATCTGAACTGCCCATAAAAATCTGCTCCCTCTGGCTTGGTCCTCACTGCCTTATAAAAAAACATAGCTCGTCTCTGACCTCCCAGGTGCTGATCTCAGGGAAACCAACGCGTCCTGTGTCACGCGTTGGCATCGTAACCTTGCTGCTGCTCTCCCTCGGCTTGCTGGAGATGGGAGAAGCCTGACGTGGAGCCATCTGCATTTAGAGGGCAGAGTATATGACACAGAGAAGATGCTGCTATGCAGCACCAATCTGTGATAAATAGCTTAAAAACGAAACACACAGTCCCCCAGAAAAACAAAATCTGAAGGCAGATGGTTCTCTCTGAGAAAAAAAAAAAAAAAAAAAGAAAAAGGCGAATTTTTGTGGTTTGCACAATGTTCATCCCAAACAAAGTGCTTGTTAAAGGGCTTTTTGGCTGTTTGGTCGTGGCTTCCTAACACCAGCACTGAATGCTGCCTGTGAACAGGCTGAAGTTTCTGATTATTATTCTTATTCTTTCTTTTTTTTTTAAAACAAGGAAAGGAACGTGAATTAATCACAGGGCAGGATGTAAGCGGATTTTTAAAGTAAAAGGCATAGCCACATGGGTCCCTGGAGTTGCCTGAGCCAAAAATAACATTTCAAGGTTTAATCTCAATGTAGTTTTGGGGCAGGGGGAGAGCTGCAGGGGGTCACTGCACAAAATGCATCCAAGCCCGCACCTCTCCGAAGTGGTTGAGCTGGTTTCGGCCTTCCTGATTTTCGCAGGACCTGAGTGAGTAGAAAATAAGCTTTTCCTGCCGCCTCCAACTTGAGAAGGGCACCGGGCACTTAGCACCCGAACATTTTGCAGACAAGCATCTCGCTGCAACGCAAGAAACGGCCCCGCTGCGGCAGCGACAAAGCAAAGCCCTGAAGCAGATGCTGAGCTGACATCCCCCGGCTGATGCGGCCGTGGAGATTACCTCTCGCCCCTCTTTCAGGTTTTAGTTTCTCCCCCACACGGGCTGGGGTGAAATGACCTTGGCTCAGGGGCGTTCTTGGTATAAAGCCTGTGCTGCGCTCGCAGCCCACTGAGCAGCCGCTCCCCCTCCTGCAAAAGGCTTTGTGCTTGAGCAGGAGCGGCAAAGCTCTCTGAATACCTATACGTGCAATACACGATCTGTTTTTTTTGTTCTTGAGCTGATCGCTCATAAACCTTCACTCTTCTTCTCATTTATCCTCATTCAGGCTTGCAGAGGTGCTGTCTCTTCCCTCCTCTAGCGGAAGGATGCTGCCACTGAAACCAGCTTTCCAGAAGCGCTCGGTAACCATAGCTGCTGCGGCCACCTTCGAGCTGCACGGACTCGGTGCCTTGGCTGCTTTCGAAAACGTAGCCACCAGCTTCCCAGCGGGAGCAACTGGGCTCCGAGCTCTTCTGAAACCTGGCCCGGTGTGCACCGCCTTACGGGGAACCCTCCAAGAGGAAGCGGGTCCTAAATCTTTGCGTGTCGTCTCTCGTAAGTGTAAAAATAAGACAACTTGGCCGTCCTATTGTTGCATTCTTTCAAACCAACAAGTCTTTGCGGCGTTATCTCCTCGTCGTCTCGTGACACCTCCTTTCCTATAGAAATGGGCCCATCTGGGGATTCACGTGGTCCCGGGCAGATAATTGTAATGGTCCCCCCGGCCTTTAAAATCTATGAATCACTCCAGTATCGGGGCACTTTATGCACATTAGCGAATTAATCCTTACAGCCTCTCTGCAAGGGAGGGAATTATCGTTGTCATTGCTCAGATGGGAAATGGGTGAGATGGAGCCCAGATCTGCGCAAGAACTGGGGGGTCACATCACTCACAGCCGTAACAGCTAACCTTTGGGCACCCAGCCCTTGGGGGCATCCGTGACCCTGCATTAGTTACCTCTGCAGTTGTGCCGAGTGAACAGGGAATATCTGTCCAGCCTGCCACGTGGCTAGGAATCCATCTGAGCCCTGTCACGGCGAGATGTATGGATGGGGCGTAGGCAGCGGGTCTGCCGCAGCCGGGAAGCGCGGGGAGGATGTGCTGCGTCGGACACTGGGTGGGCTGGGATGTGTGCAGGAGGTCCAGCATCTCCCCGTGGCGTTGGCCTTGCTCTCCGCACGCCGTGTCTCCCGGCTCGTGTGGGTGTCCTGCCTGCCAGGAGGTCCCCAAACGAAGGCGGTGCCAGGCAGACCCCAGGACGTCCCCCTGCCCCCTTGTCCTGGGCTGATAGCACCACGGTCGCTTGCTGTAGGGCATCACGGCAACCAGACGGACTTTGGAAGTAAAACCTGTGGTGGCTCCTTTTAAAGTCGGTGACTTATCCACGCCGGAGCGCTTAGTGTGGTCGTTTACCTCTAGCACTGCAGTTGCAAGACACGTGCTGATTTCTTTTGTTTCCCCTGGTATCCAGGTGTTTCAACCATGTCACGGCAGTACCGTGGTGTCCGTGGGCAGTATAACACACCGCTGTGCTGGAGTTAAGGTTGGAGCAGCGGTTTGGCTCCCCCCTATTAATGACAGCTTATTAATTCAGCCGTGTGATGAGTTTGATGGAGGCAGGTTTGGCTCCTCACCCCTTTCAGCTCTGATAAGAACTGTACCAGGGCTTGTGCTTTCGGCAAGGTAAAGTCTCCTTTTTACAAGTGTGTGCCCGTGGAACCGTTTCTGCTGTTGCAGCCTACACTTGGTCTATATTAAAACTGAATTTTGGCCAGGCGACTGGCTTGGTGTGCGCAGCCGGTGTTTATGTTCTCTGAAAATTACTGTCAAGGTTAAAAAATAGCCGTGCAGCTTGTGCGCTGGAGCTGCTGGGAGAGCCAGCGAGCGGCTGGGCTCCTGCACGGCCCGAGGGTTGGATGTGGTGGGTTCGGCGCTCGCCTGACCCTCCTTTTGCATCAAACGCAGTTGTAGGCTTTACAAAAGCAAGGAAAAACCCTGAGCAACCCCTTGTTTTTCATGTTGTGCTTATTAAACCAATGGAAAAAGTCTCTTTCTGACTAAAGATCCAGGCGTCAGCCTACTGCGTTTATTCTCTGGCTCTTGCTCTAATGGAGATGGTGTGTTGGTCCAGCTGGAAGAATTGTGTCCTATTAAATAAAGATTTTTAAATGAGCACATTTATTCATCGAGCTGTCACAGCCTGTTGGGTAAAGAATGCAGACTGGCCAGCTTTAGTCTGCCTCAAATCTGTTTTTCTCCAAAAAGCTGTTACCGTCTCTGGGGTAAATAAACCCAGCCCCGTGTTTACCCGAACCCCGAATGCCATCCGCCTGCTCCGTCCCCTGCCCCAAAGGCAGCCGTAGGGCCAGCGTGAGGGGAGAGAAAAGCAGAAATCGGGGCTGCGTGCGGTGTTTAAACTCTTACTTTACACAGCCCTTCGCCATTGCAGCGTGAAGGGTCGCTGCCGCTTTCGGGGCCGATTTGCAGCGCGGAGGCAGCGGCGTTATCCCAGCGCCTGTCCCTCGCCCCAAAGAGTTTACAGTCTACATCTTCTTTTTAATTCAGACACCCGCAAAATAGCAGGCTGAAATAACACTGCTATATGTCAGCTGCTGATGGAAGGAGATTAAATATTAAAGCCAGTGCTGTGGCTTTAACTCATTCGATTTTTTTTTTTTTTCCCCCCCTTACTCTTCCCCCTTTCTCCCCCCCCGTGCTTTCTTCTCTGTGTAAAATGACATGATTTAGAACTGAAGTGCCAGACTCAGCCTCTAGGTTTCGGCGTTTGGAAATGTATGTAGAAAGATATATTGTGTCTGTGAGCATTTCTGTGCAGAGAAAGAGAGAGCTCCCAAGCTAGTGAGACCACATAAAGATGTTAAATAGAGCTGTAACGCACACGGAAAGCGGGAAAAGTGCCCTAGGAAAAAAAAAAATGTAAAAAAAAAAAAAAAAATCCTGCGATGGAGCAAAATGAAAGATTAAAATAAATTCAGAGGTGCCGAGGCCGGGCTGGAATGTGCCCCTTGCGGAGCTGGGGCTGGCGGAGGGCGGGGGGGGGCCAGAAATGCGACCCCCTTCCCTACCTCGTCCTCTTGCTGCTTCCCTCCTTGACCTAAAAATCTCCCATTTCTTTACCCAGTACAAAACAGAGTCAGAGAATTGGGAATTTTCTTCCTTTTTCCTTTTTTTCACTGTCTCTGCATGTTTAGTGTTTCGAGATGCTGCTGCAATAGCGGCCGCCTGCCTGCTAAATATTCATCTGAAACCGGCTGCTCCTCTGTCCTCACAAAAAAACTGATTTATTTTTCTCCGCTTACCATAACCCACCTATTTTCGTCCGCTAACGGCTCGTCACCGCGTCGCAAGGGGCGAGCGGTGTTGGTAGCCGAGTACGTTAAAAGCCAGGGTGGTTTTTTGGGCCAGAAATATGACAAAGTGTCGGTGCCCACCCTTTCTCCCCGGTCCCCCCTTTCATGAGCGCTTTATGGTACGATGCAAAACGATGCTGCAAATTTTGTCTCCTTCGGAAAACGGTGGCGGTTCGCTCGCGTCTCCTTTGTTCGGTGGCATGTTGGCGTCGCCGAGATTTGTAATGCTGTTTGGAAATGAGTCACGTTTGGGCTGGAGTAGAGCTGAGGGTTTCGGAAACCGCGGGGAGGAAAGAACCCCAGAACACGTGTATCTTTAGCAAAACAGTTGAGAAATTTTATTTAAGGTTTAGTTCGGACTAAACCCAGCGGTGGCTGGGAAAGCCGGAGTGTGTGTGCCCGGAGTTACGCGGGCAAAAACCTCTTTGGTTTTCTCCCTGCAAGTGTGTTGAGACCCACCAGCTCCTAATTTCTTTTAATTTGAGCCCCAGTTACGAGTCACCGTCAAAAGCACCTTCTGATGCAACGTCTTTGGAGGACGCTTTGCATAATACGCTTGTTATTGCGCTGAAGGGGAAGATCGATGGGACGTGTGCGGATGCGCCCGTTGTCTCGGCAGTGCGGTCCCTTGCCTCTGCTAACGTCCCCCCCCCCCCCCGGCGCCCCCGCTCGGCTCCCGGGAAGGCGCCGTGGCGGCTTCCAGCCTGGAAAACGCAGCTTTGCTCGATTAAAAGAATTGAGTCGTAAATAAGCATCGGAAAGAGCAAGTGAACCCGGGGTGTCACGCTTGAGCTAATGCGCAGAAACAGGTGGCTTTGGGTTGGTTTGTTTGTTGGTTGGTTTGAAAGAGAGAGAAAAAAGGAAGGGGAAAAGGGCAGAAATCCTTTGCTGCAGCGGCAGCTCTTTCTAGAAACAACAAGCCTGATGCTGCGCAGCTCCTGGATGCATAAAAATCCTGCAGTACGGCCCGTGCAATGCCCTCAGCCGCCCGGTTTGTCGCAGTCTATTAGGAGAGGCGCAATCCATCCTCGGGTCTTTATGATTATTTGCTTTAACCCCGTCCCTGCCTCTCCCCCCCCTTTCCTCAATCTCGAGGCTCGGGGCTGGCGCAGCCGTTCCAAGCAGCCCCGCAGCGGGCGATGCTGCCCTTTCGTCTGGGTGTCAACGATGGCCCCGTGCACCCAGCCCTTCCTCAGGGGGTGGGTGCCAGCCCCCCACCCAGCACATCCCTAAAGCCATCATGGGTGGGTTTTTATCCTGTAATTCTCCCGCAGGTGGAATTTCAGACAACATCTTTACGGGGCTGGCGCAGCCGTTCCAAGCAGCCCCGCAGCGGGCGATGCTGCCCTTTCGTCTGGGTGTCAACGATGGCCCCGTGCACCCAGCCCTTCCTCAGGGGGTGGGTGCCAGCCCCCCACCCAGCACATCCCTAAAGCCATCATGGGTGGGTTTTTATCCTGTAATTCTCCCGCAGGTGGAATTTCAGACAACATCTTTACGGCACGTGAAATGCATCCCCCGCCAGGTTCGACGGCAGCCGTGCTTCGTGTCGCAAACCGCCACGAGCAGGGACGTCGGGCAGCCGCCTCCGTCCTGCTCCATAAAGCCACGGCCTGAATTGCCGGGCGGGTGCCAGCTCTGTCGCACGCCATCCAAAAAAAGTTGCCTGACCCCTAATAGTGCCTAATTCATCCCTCCATTAGCCAGCAATAAAGCGGCGCATCTCACCGAGCGGGGCGGATTTGCATTTCCTAGATCGGTTGCAGCTACCGCGTGGCCCCGCCGCTTAAAATAATGGATTATTAAAAATATTTGTCCCCCGTTCCCTAGAAGCCCTGCGTAATGGCTTTTTCATTTTGAGCAATGTGTTCACACACCGCTTCTCAAACAATCTGTCCCGCTCTGGTTTTGCTTAACGCTCGGCAGCGATTGTGTTACAGTTGCTCTCCGGGCGGCTCTCTCCCCCACCCTGCTGCAGGATGTACCCGTAAAACACAAAATGCATTTATTCACGATTTTCTAAATTGTTTCATTTCAGAGGTTTACAAACGAGGACCACCTGGCGGTTCATAAACACAAGCATGAGATGACATTGAAATTCGGCCCTGCTCGAACTGACTCAGTCATCATAGCAGGTATGTGGCGTTCAATCCAGGCCAGCTCTGAAAACGGTGCACATTAATATAGCATGGCTGCAAGATTAATACCAGGGACCAGATGCACTGAAAAACGTCTCTACCTCCCATAAAAAGCTCTTGTGATCTGCATTTAATCAGGAGGAAAGGAAAGCCAGAGGCTTCCAAGTTTCTATTTTTTTTCTTTTTTTATGGTAGTATCAGGTTTTGTGGGGGGTTTTTGGGGGTGGTTTTTTTTTTTTTAGCTCTCACCCTTTTTATTAAGACTGGAAGATTTATGGACAAAAGGTCTTTCACGTTTCTGCATGTGCTTTGAGGACGATGAACAAAATCTGACAAACCCAGCTTCCTCTCCTCAGCCCAGGTGTCAATTTTCTTGAGCTTTTAGGCTAGCAGTTAATAAATTAAAACGCCATCGAGTGCACTGGCTACCGCCGAGAGTGCATTTACAGAGCCCAAATGAGGCGCTCTGGCAGCGCACGGTCAATGCAGTCTTTATAAGATTGGGGAAAAAAAAAAAAACATGTTTTTGTTGTCTGGCAGCAGATCATTGCCGCTTACAGATACTCTCCTGCCTTGTCAGTCCCCTTTCGTTCAGGCTTCTTAAAAGGGCGTGAGGTTTGTGTTACCGCAGGATGAAAAGGCTGTTGCTGAGAACAAGAAGAGAGGAGGAGATGCTTTCTGAAGCCTTGAGAGTTCATAAGGGGAAACGAAGCGTCTGCTGCAAGAGCCTGGCACCCTTTTCCCAGGTTCATCTCCAGCCCAAATTCGGTGTTGAAGTAGGAAATAGCAATTCAGTTGGTTTCTTAAAGCCTTCAAGTTAATTGTAGCTGTGGGTAGGATTGTAAGAGAGCTCGCGCAGCCTTTGCTGGAAGGGCAAAAAGCTTCTCCCAGGGGAGGGCTTGCAGAGATGAAACAGGCTCCCAGAGGGAGAATTAATTTCAAATGGGATCAGGCTAATGGGAGTTGCTGGCGAAGAATTTGGGGCAGGGGCTGAAAGAAACCTCAGATTCTTAAAGGTTGGTTTTCCTTCAGTTCACCCCCTTTCTAAACAGGGTGCACAGCGGGAGGGTTAGCTATTGCTTAATAAACCCGGGGTGTAAATTGGCCAGGCGGTGATGGGGGAGCAGAAATGGGGTACGGTCCTATCTTCAGCTGAAGTCCCACCTGCTCTAACAGGGATGCAGCGTTAAAAGTCCTCATCTTTGCTGCTCCCAGAGGCGTATATTCCTCCTGTGCACAAACTCTCACAGGTAAAACCATGAGTGGGATGAAACACTTCAGTTTTAGCACAAGGAACAGCAGCGAGGGCAGGTCTAGCCCCCTCTCCCAGCTCCTCTGGGCTGATGCTCAGTGGGTTGCTCCGGGGTAAGCCACAAAGCAAAAAAACCCCAAACTTATTTAGCTGTGGTCAGTGCAAGACCAGCCTATTTAACACAGGCTTTCCCCGGCTGAGATCTTGATGGCAGATAGAGCTGCCGGGGGGTTTGCGAGGGCTATAAAGCATGCTGGCTTTGAGCAGTGAGATCCAGGGCGTTATTGCCCTACATTCCTAATGTCTTTTTTTTTTTTTAAGCCCCCATTTTGTCTCTGGGTTTTCTTCTTCTCTCTCTCCCTCTTGCTTTGTGCTGAGACCAGGGCAGCAGCCCGTGTGTTAATGAGCAGGAGGATTCAGCATACATCTCTTGCCGTAACTCCGCGGTTAAGCTAAAGAGAGTCATAAAGAATTGTTCTCTCTCTGCCGGTTATAGCTGGCAGCAGAGAGACTTATTTAAATGGGAACGTGTACTTCTGGGGTGATGCTGTGGGTGGAAGAGCTGCTGTAATTCCTGGAGGTACGAATTGGGGAAGGGTAGGACGAGAGAGGTTATACGGCTTTGCTTTGTGGCATTGTGAAAACTTCTGCTGGAGATTTGGGCCCCGGGCTGGCGTGCGCAGCTCGGAAGGACATTGCTAAATGGGGAATGGTCCGAAAAGAGCCCTGAGAGCCGTTAAAGCACTGGAAAAACAGCCTCCTGCTGAGATCGTTAGTTGACAAAGTTTCTTGGTTTAATGAAGAGAGATTTGGGGGAGAACCGAAGTGCGCTCAGAGGAGGCCTTCGCTTTATTAACAAAACCAATAGGTAGGGTTTGAAGTCAGGCTGGAAATAAAGTGTAGTTCTGCGACAGCAGGGTGAAGTAATCGCCCGAGTCGCTTCCTGAAGGCTGCGGGACACTCTCCACCGCTGGCCGGTTTGAAATCAAATGGGATGTTTTCCGTAGACACTTCAGCTCGAGCGCAGTTACTGCGCTCAAACGGGGAGCATCCATGCCAAACAGCCGATGTTTTATGCAGGAGGTCAGGCTAAACTATCCCAGGGATCCCCTTTGTGCTTAAAAATCTATGTAGTTTTCTGCCAGATGGATTCTTTCGGTGTAATGTGCTCGTGCCGGGCTCCCGCTAGTACCTGGACTCCTGACCTAACGTCACGCAGAAAAACGAGGCTCACTGGGAGCGGGGAGATTTCTTTCTGTTTTATAGCCTGGGTGATGGCCAGAGAGATCATGACTCAACGTGTTAATATGGTGGAAAACGGGCCCCAGAGGGATTGCTTTGGACAGTGGTGGTAATTATTAGCACTCCCACGTAGCCGTCTGTCCTAGGATGCGCATTAATGTACGGAGCCGACACAGGGAGGGAAGCGACTCTGCCCAGCTCTATTCCACATTAGCGATGGAGCTGCTCCGATCAGCCGTTTCCCCTCTCATCACTCCATATTTTTACAATCTGCTGTTTCAGGGAGTTCAAACCCCACTATTTTTCCTTTCTTGCAGCAGCAATTCAGATAAGGACAAGCAAAACCCTGGGGTGGGAGGCACAGGACATGACCCAAAGGCAGGAATTTCACAGAAATCACTGCATGCCTTTCACTGCAATGATTTTTTTTTTTTAAAACAGCATTTACCAGAGAAACAGAATCAACAAGAAATTATTTTCTGCTGTCTGAATTGTCACTTGCTTTGCAAACACAACACACACCTTAGCGGAAAAGCATCTAGACTTTCACAAAAGGCCACATTTGCTAGGAGTCCCTGGAGCGGACTAAGGTGGTTAAAATGAATTTTCTAGCCTCTCTTTAACCGGTGCTTGGTGTTACAACCCAAACAGATCAGACTCCGACCCCAACTAGGTTCTTGAAGAACTGCGAAGAAGTGGGACTCTTCAATGAACTGGCCAGCTCCTTTGAGCACGAGTTCAAGAAAGCAGCGGAGGATGACGAGAAAAAGGCAAGAGGCAAAGGCCACCGTTGCCGTAAAACTGAGCCGGGTGCATATTGTGGGGGCTGGAGGGGGGACGGTGCTGTTCTGATGAAAGGCATATGTTGTAGGGTAACTAAGTGTGGTCTCGGATTTAATATGCTGGCTTACATGGGACTTTATTTTTTTAACTCGGGTGACTTTGGCCGGCTATCCTGCAATCCGAGGCCTGTTGAGAGTGGATTTTAATGGTTTATTATTCCTTTGGCTTTTCATTTCAAAAAAGCAAAAAAAAAAAGGCAGTACCCGAAATATCTCGCACCTTGGGAATGAGATGCAGGAAGAGAGCAGGACTCTGTTAAGTGCTCAGGATCTGAGCAAAAATTCACTCAGAGCCTCCTTGGGGATCAAGATCCTTAACGATGATGCCGTTAAGGTGCAGTCGGCAGGGAAGGGACCGAGCTCTGCCATGTGCCTTTAGTATTTGAACGGTGTCACGGTACATGCAAATAGAGAGAGGGACTCCATGGAGGAGTGAGGCTTTTTCTAACAAAGAGCTCCCTCATATGCAAGCGGTATCGATTCAGGCTGCCCCTGCCAACCTCAGGAGCGCAAGGGTCTGAAGGACAACGGGATCTCATCAGATAGCAGCTAATTAAGGACATTTTCTCCCCCCCCCCTTCCCAGGATCTGAGGAGCAGCAGATGCGTATTGGGCTCTTAGACTGGCACATACATTTACTAAATTGATATATGTATGTACATACGCTCACAGTCAGCGGCGCTGCTCGGAAATAAACTGCAGGAGCACAGCCGCGTAAATCTTCGCCGAGATGGGGAACGGAGGAATTCAGAATTAAAACTGAAAACTGTCTTTCACCCGCTCTCCTAATAACAGGGCTCTTTAAAGCATAAATTGATCTCTCTCATTGGTATGCTGCAGGGCCTTGTCAGGGCTGCGTGGCATTTTATGCTCTGAATTCCCTGCCTTTTGTTCTCTGCAGCCCAGACCCTGAGCGCTGGGAGAAGGTAGCTTTTCGTTTGTGGTTTCACGTATAAATGGTTGAGCAGCCCACAGTCTAGCCAGTTGTTTTATATGTAAGACCACCCGTCTCCTGGGCTGCGCTACCTAATAGCTGCAGCTAAGGTCCTTAGGCTGTTAGATATTTTCATTTTTTGCTTTAGGATGACTGCAGTCTAAATAATTTCTGCCGGCAGCCAGGCGAATGGGGCGGCGTGAAGCTTGGGGTGGTTTCAGGCGTTAGGGAAAGCATTATCCCTCCTAGAAAATCTCTGCACAGGCGAGGTCCCCGGCCCCAGATGGCTTGTCACTCACCGAACCTGGCCAGAGCTGCCTGCTGCATTTCTGAGATGCTTTCAGCATTTGGCTGCGTTGAGCGCAGTTGCTGCTGTTGTGTTTTGTCCTCCAGTTCCAAGGGTGGTCTCGACACCAGCATGTTAATTAAAAACATAGGCACAGCAGGAGCTCCCCTGGAGGCACTTTAAGTGGTTTGAAACTTTCCTGCCTGTTAATCCCTTCTCCTTTGTGATTCCCAGTGCAACATCTCTGCTTAAGAGGGCAGGTAAATGGTTACTGCACGTACCGCAAGCAAAAACTCCTGCGTAAATCAGTGCAGAGCGGAGGCGCTGGAGCCGCACCCCACTCGAGAGCAGCGAGAGCATCCGTAGATGCCCGGATTTACCCTCTTGCCGCAATTTTCCCTCCCTTGAGAGGACTTAAAATGCAGCAAAGGAGGAGGTTTAGGTTAGACACTAGGACAAACTGTCAGCAGTCGGGCAAGTGAAGGAAAGCGCTGCGATTGATTGTGGAGGGAGGGAGAGCAGGTTGGACAAACAGCCGTCAGGACTGATTTAGGGAGAGTTTCTCCTGCCCCAGACGGAGGGAGGGACCGGGTGATTTGCGAGGTCTGTTGGAGCCCAATTGAATGCAGGATCCTGCAGTCAGAGTCTCGCTCCATTGCGTGTTCCTCCGGTGCTCCCGTACGCCATTTTCTCCCAGGTCTTCTCTTCCTCCAGGTCTGGGGAGGAGAGAGGTGGCCACTCAGTTCAGTCCCCCTCCCTTGTTGTCACCCAGCTCTTTTTCCGTCCCCAGCAAGTCATTAACTGGTTAAAATGGGGCACGTGGCACTGCTGGAACCCAGGGTGGTGGCAAGTTGCCAGGTTCAGGCATATGGTTGGGTTTTATTTTAATGGGGCGCTCATAGATATTTAATAACTTGCATGGCTCTTTGTTTGCTTTTGATAATCGGGTAATAAAATAATTCAGGCTGATTTATACAATGCTTTACAGCTCTTCTGTGAATGAAAGTGCCTTCTGTAACTCGCAGGCATTTGGCTTTGTTACCTGTTCTCCTTAGCAGAGCCCTTTTATGAAAAAAAAAAACCCAAAAACCTAACCCGTGGAAAGAATTGTGTGTGTGTTACTGAGAAACCACAAAATGGTGCCATCTGGGGCAGAGACCGTCTTTCCTAGGCCTCCGTCTCTGTTTGGACGGGGCCGGCGCGGCGCGGCACCGCTCTCCGCCTCGGGCTCCCAGATGCTACTTCAGTACAAATAAATAATAATAATTTGGCAAGAGCTCAGAGCTGTAGCTCTTCCTCTGGGAGCAGCCGAATGTTTCACAAACAATATGAGCTAATTGTCCTTTCAATCCATGGCTGGTTTTTCCTGTAGAGTGCTGGAGCCCTGGACATGTCTCTGCCCTCCACCCCGGACATCAAGATAAAGGAGGAAGAGCCGGTGGAGGTGGACTCTTCCCCGCCGGACAGCCCTGTATCTAACCCACAGTCGCCACAGAACAAGGAGAAGGTAGGTCTCCCCGACTGTGCCCTGTGGAGGTGTGGTGTCTCCTTCTCTGGATGAGAACAAGCTTTTTCTCCACTTGGTTGCCAAGGCTTGATTTGGGCTTGTGAGGTTCCCCTCATTTTAGGAAGAAAGAGAAAAGCTGGTTTGCTAAAATACATGTTTGCTGCCTTTAAGTCTCCACGTGGATTTGGCGAATGCAGAAAGCCTTGCTGTTCGTCTCAGCAATGCTTTTCTGGCAGGGCGAAAGTGCCAAACAAGTAACCCATCTTCTCCGAGACCGGTTCCCTGTGTCCTGGTGGGGCTGGCTGGTGATTCAGAGCAGATTAGTCCAGGTGACACAGTCTCCGTCTGAATAACTTCCCACTCTAGAGACGCTAGCTGGGGCTGGAGCGGTAATTCGGAGAGGGGGATTATTTCCCAGTGGCTGCTGCAGGCAGCAGGAGTTTGAATTTCCGTTCCCTGCACTGACATCAGATCAGTGTGGCTTTGGGTAAGTCGCTCCCCTCCACGCCTCAGTTTCTGTGGCAAAGGTGCCTTAGTTTTCACTAAATTTCTTTTAAGCCGTCAGAAGGAAGAGACAGCCAGGTGATTATGAAGCTAATAAGTAACTGCGTGTCTCCTTTTGTCTGTTGATCCTCTTCAGGAGATCACCTCCAAGCCTGTAATCATTTCCACGCCTACTCCAACCATCGTGCGTCCAGGCTCGCTGCCACTACACTTGGGTTACGACCCGCTCCACCCTACGCTGCCTTCCCCAACCTCTGTCATTACCCAGGCTCCCCCTTCCAACAGACAGCTTGGGTAAGTACGGAGGAGGGACATGTGCGCTGAGGTTTTTCTCCCGTACCGTCAGGCTTCCTGGGCAGTAATTAGGTACCTAAATAAGTTCCTTGATTGTCAGAACAACTGAGGTGCCGCGATTCCGGCTGCGGCTGCTTGGGCATAAGGGCCTCGTTGCAGCACTGTCTGCAAAAGCAGAATGGGGTGTAAGTGCAGAAAGCAGGAACTAATTGTCGTAGTGTAACGAAACGAGGCAAAACTCACCGCAGGGAGAAATTAAACCCAATCCCCAAACACGTTGACATGACACTCACTGTCTACGATGGGAGCGTGGCCTGACTGGGGACTCCCAAGTTGCTTTTGCAGCCTGATGCGGTGGAGAGAGCTCAGCTAAACCGATGGTAGGAAATTGTCTGGATCTTTAATGGCTTTGGGATTTTCTCAGACAGCTGTTGCCTCTGAAGTGTAACCTCTTCTGCAACCTGCTGGCCTCCTGCATGGTCAGCTTCTGCCTCGGGAGCTGTTTGTTTCAGCAGATCTAATGACCTGCTCCTTTTTGCCCCTTTAACAACCTGGATCGGAGGCTCCAGAGCACTCGCTGCCGCGGTTATGACCCTGCCACACTGTTAGGTAGCTCTGGCCCTGCACATAAAAGGAAGGAGCCTGAAGGATGCAGGAAACACATTACAATGAGCCCTCAGGAGACATGTATGTAGCCCCACTTCTATTCTTTGGTGTCAGGATGCTTCTTTTTTGCTGTGGTCCTGGCCTCTTTCTAATTACCCTTGTTGGCTGGCTCCTTACATTAACCAGGCCATTCTTTTCGGCTGTCAGTTCATATTTTTGTGTGTGTTTTTGCTTTGACCCTCTGGCACCATCAATCCAGACTTCCTGACGGAAAGTTTTAAATCCTGTCTTGAGGCATTAAGGGGTTAAGTGATTGTCCTGAGGTTTTGAAAGGGCATTATATTCCTTCTGTAACCCTGCACAGGCAGAGACTCGCGGGGCTGTTTGGAACCGAGTCCCCTCGCGCTTGGAGGCATGAAAAAATCAGAACTGGAGTAAGCTAGTCTTTAATAGGATTTTATGTGCCCTTTGCAGCCCACGGGGGTAGATCCCTCCTAGGGCATGAGAGTTGAATGCGCTCTACGGAGAGGTCGGGCTGCAGCTTTAACGAGGGTCCCTGTGTTAGGGCCATAGCGGACGTGGTGGGGTTGTCAGCGTGACAGAGATGGAGGGGAGGCTGTGACCTCCCTGTAACTCGGCTTGTTAGGCTGGGATTTTCAAAGCAGCCTGGAGGATTTGGGATGCCCAATAGAAATGAATGAGAGTCGAACATTTGCGTTCCCAAGGCAGCCTTAAAAATTCCAGCCTGAGTTATTGGCACGATGAACTCCCCCCTCTGACCCACATCCCCTGCTTCTCCCCACCCTGCCGTTATTCTGTGCCAGCGCGGCTTCCTCCCCCCCCCCTGCCGTTATTCTATGCCAGCGCGGCTTCCTCCGAGGATCCCAGGCAGCCCAGCCTCCTCCGTCCCCTTCCCTGGGCTCGGCAGAGGAGGCAGCAGCAAATTTTTTCTCTCCCTCCCCCAAAGTCAGAGCAGCTCTGCTCTTCTCTTCCCGGCTCGTCTCTGCCTCCACTCGGCTCCTGGCTGTGCTGTCACGAGCTGAGGAGGAGCAGGAGATCAGCCCTTGCTGGCACGGACGGTTTCCTTCCTCTCCCTGTCAGCCTGAGCAGATCAGCTCCGGCTTTTCCTCCACTCTCCTAGAAAGGCTGAGTCCGGAGGGTCAGAGCCGGAGCACGGTGAGGTTTGTGACCCTCCAAAATGGAGGCAGGGGTGCCTGTGCCTGTTTGTCACCACGTACAGAAACGCCGCCTTTCGCTGCAAAGTGATCTGCAGTGGAAAAAGTTCTTGGTATTTTTAATTTGTCACAATTAGGCTCTGGCGCGATCGCCTCCTCCCCCAGCCTGCAGTGAGCGGGGCCATTCCCGTCTCCCAGAGCCATTGTCTGGGCAGACACACACCAGCCCTGCATCGACTCCATATTTAGGAGATTTTCTCTGGAGTCAGAGTCAGAAGCGCTTGTTAATGGAAAGCTAAATCCTTGCAAACCCTCTCGTGGGAGCTCAGCAGACGTGGCTCACAGGCCAAGAAGTTACTGGTAGGCAGGAGCAGCTGCCCAGGTCCCCCATCTGCCCGGTGCCAGGCTCAGCCCGGGAGGGCACTTTTAATCTCCCCAAGGAGTCGCAGCAGCCCCTGGATGTGCTTTTCTGTCTATTCAGGTGGGCATCGTGTCTCGGAGCTTTGGCAGTCATGGTGTTTTGGCCAGCCAGCGTACGCCCAGGAGTTAACCAGGGCACATGGTAACGCTGGCCGTCAGCGTCGCTGCCAGCCCCGAGCGAGGAGCGGTAGCCCGGGTCGCCTCGGCGTGACGTTGGCACGTGCTGGCGGCCGTGCAGTGAGTGTGCGGGAGGCTGAGTTACCTTAACACGTGCTCAGCTAGGCTTTGCACCCACCCATTCAGAACGTGCCATTCAGAAATGGGAAAATTAGCCTGAATCCACTAACCAGAATTAATTCGTGCTTCTGCCCTTGAGCTCATGGGGCTGCTGGGACAGCATAAACTTGAAATAATCCATGAGAACTCGAATTGTTGTTTCTCCAGGTCTCCCACAGGTTCCCTTCCACTTGTCGTGCAGCTTGCGAACGGACAGACCATGCCCGTCCTCCCAGGCCCTCCCGTACAGATGCCTTCTGTTATATCGGTGAGAGAAACTTCCAACACAGCTCTGCGCGGCAGAGGAGGGGACACTGTTTTTCCCCTGCCAAATATATGCAGACACTTCCATTTTGTAAAAATTAAAATATATCTCCCCCTCTGTGCAAGATACGACTGGAAGAGGAGGAGGAGGAGGGGGCCCAGCTCTGGCAAGGTAGTAATAACATGTCGATCACACTAGAGGGCAATAAGTCTGGAAAAAAACAAAGCCTTGCCTGGACAGATGGCTCATGCCATTGATCCAGGGCTGGGAACTGTAGGATCCCTGATTAGCTGCTTCCATTTGGAACAGCGTGCCTCAATTGAAACCATTCGAGCTTGCAGAGAACATGTTGGTCTTTGCAGGCCAGGAAAGCCACCCTAACCTCGCCAGTGTGCTAAAAAGCTGTTTGAATATCAGCCTTGCGGGTTGTGCTTTTTGCATATGGAGAATTTTCCGTGGTGCAGAACTCACGAGCAGATTTGCCTGGTGGGTGGCTTGTACGTCTTCGGAGCGCTTCAGCTCCCGACCAAGCAGCCCCTGTGAATCCTGTCTGTCCTGCTGGGCACATCTTCTGGGTTTGTCGTGGTTTACCCCCAGCCGGCAACTCAGCCCCACCCAGCCGCTCGCTCGCTCCTCCCCGGTGGGATGGGGGAGAGAATCGGAAGACTAAAAGTGAGAAAACTCGTGGGTTGAGATAAAGACAGTTTAATAGGTAAAGCAAAAGCCGCACACGCGAGCAAAGCAAAACAAGGAATTCATTCACTGCTCCCCATCAGCAGGCAGGTGTTCAGCCATCTCCAGGCGAGCAGGGCTCCATCACGCGTAATGGTGACAAACGCCATCACTCCGAACGTTCCCCCCTTCCTTCTTCTTCCCCCAGCTTTATATGCTGAGCGTGATGTCGTATGGTATGGAATATCCCCTTGGTCAGTTGGGGTCAGATGTCCCGGCCGTGTCCCCTCCTGACTTCTTGTGCACCGCCAGCCTCCTCGCTGGTGGGGTGGGGTGAGGAGCAGAAAAGGCCTTGACTCTGTGTAAGCACTGCTCAGCAATAACGAAAGCATCTCTGCGTTATCAACGCTGTTTTCAGCACAAATCCAAAACACAGCCCCGTACTAGCTACCATGAAGAAAATTAACTCTACCCCAGCCAAAACCAGCACAGGGTTTTGAGTGAGTAATGGCCAAAACCTTCTGCCTCAGGTAACAGCGATGTTGACGTCAAAGTAGGCAGACCGCAGGCAGCTCGGCATAGCTTGTGGGCATGGAAACAGCTTTGCACCTTCCTGATTGTTTGAAACACGACTTGCATTTGTAGTGCTTTGCAACAGCGTACCTGAGTGGCTTATAAAAGCAAGCGCAAATTCTGGTTTTTCCCCTTTTTGGTGAGGGAGAAAGCTCTCCGTGTTTAGGAGGGGATGCTGTGACTTACCCTTGGTGTTGTGGCAGCTTTGCAGTAGAGCCGGGCAGAGAACCAGAGGGGATCTTGTACCCTCCCTCTCCATCCGCTCGCCTGTACTGGTGGGGAAAAGCCCTCTGGGAGGGAAGGGAAGGAGGGAGGCTTTGGGGCTGCCCTCCTCCCTGTCCTCAGCAAGGCTGGTATGGCTGGGTGATTCCGAAACAGCCACCGTGGCCACCAAAGGAGTGGCTGCTGGCCTTCAGTGACGGCAGGCATAATTGATGGCAGTAGTTAAACGCTGAACGTTTGTCAAGATTTATAAATGTGCTTGGTCGGGGAATTATTACAGAGCCGCTTCATGGAGCGCGCTTGCGAAAGCACCTCAGCTTCCAAAACCCATGTGTTGCTTCCTCCCCAATAGCTGGCTCGGCCGATGTCCATGGTGCCGAACATTCCCGGTATTCCTGGGCCGCCCATCAACAGCAGCGGGTCCATTTCACCGTCAGGACTTCCAGTGCACTCTGAAGCCAAAATGGTAAGTGTCCAAATACATGCCGGGGAGGGTATCACGTCCACAGCATTGTCCCTAAGTCTTCACTAGCTCCTCCAGAAGAGACTCCGTCTGGAGGCTTTTTCCCTGCAGCCTTCACGAAGAGCCACTGCTTCTCCGAAATCCTGCGCTGCGCCTCCCCGCACCGAGAGCAGGTGTTGCAAATGCCACCAGGAATATTAGACTAATCAGCGCTGCGGCTCTGGCAGGCAGAGCAGGCACGCTATTGTCAAGACAAACCTCAGCCCCATCCTAAACACGGCTGTTTTGTAAAGCTGGTGTTTCTAGTTCCAAGATAACAGATGGGTTGGAGGTGGGCTTGAGGAAGGCAGAGCCAAGAGAAGAGATGTTGTGCTGTAATCCAAGGATCCTGGTAATGGTTTTCACGTAGACCTCTTTAACTAAAAGTTTACGGAAGAATTTTCCTCTCCTGGCTCTTCGTGGCTCAAACTAGGTGCACGCAGAGGCGGGGAAACAAACCTAAGTTTGCGAACAAAGAGCAGCGAAACCCCCTGGTTTTTTGGCTGAGATGGGGTGGAGACGTTTGCAAACCCACCTCTTGTAGCTGTGCCGCTCACCCTTGCGGGTGCATTGTCACGGCTCCCGTTGCACCCTGTTTAGGTGTCTGGAGGATTCCTGGGCAGATCAGAGCTACGAGTGGAATGAGAGATCTTAAACTCTGAGGCATGGAACAGCTATCCTGCCCCGCTGGCCTGTGTCTGGCTGTCCAGAGAAGGAACTTGCAAGACATGGTCTTGATCACACGTAGGTCCTTCTCCATCCCAGAAGGACCCCTTGAGGACAGTTGGGCTCTGCAGCCTGTTCAGTCTGTGGTCTTTCTACAGAGCCTGCCAGCTGGGGAGCGGATCGGTGCCAGTTGCAGTAGCAATTTTGGGATGCGGACACCTGTCTGCTTGGGCCTAAGTTGGAAGCCGCTGTCTGTCTTTGGGTAGACCAGATGGTGATGGCTTTCGGTTGGATTTGAATCAGCCGCAGTCCCTGAAGAGCCTCTTCCCCAGCGGCCTGGCTCCTTGGATGACAGAGGAGCTGGTTAAAGCCTTAACAGTATGGACAACAGGTCCACTGACATCCTTTTTTCTCTTTTAACAGAGGCTGAAGGCCAGCTTGACGGCATCTTCCTCACTGAATGGCAGCAACTTGGTGGTGGGCTCAGCCAGCACGATGGTGACCGCACGTCCAGAGCAGAGTCAGATACTTGTCCAGCACCCTGACGCCCCTTCCCCAGCTCAGCCACAGGTCTGCTGCTGCGTAGCCCACGAGGCTGGGCTG
>NW_009226623.1:2275-10687 GCF_000690835.1 Fulmarus glacialis | reverse complement strand
AATCTTGCAGCTTCCTGGTTTGCAGAATGGGTTAAAAACCTTGTTTTTTCAGTACCGCTTCAGCACTAATGCTCTCAAACACCACCAGGCAGAAAACTTCAGCAACGTGTTAATTTGCTTGACAAGGTCTGGAGTTTCGAAAGAATATTTCGCTCTCTTCTCCCTGCTCAATTACTGGGGTTAAACGCTCCCCTCTTAGGCAATCAACTCCACTGGCTCCTGCCAGCTAACCAAATGCCAGCCTTCCATCAGGATCGCCACCTGCTCCGTCAGTTAGATAGGCTTCCAAAAGTTTAATATCCATATGCTGCCTGACAGCGAGTACCGAAGTGTAACTGCACTCCCCGATTGTGGCAGTGTAATTACAGAGCCCTCGCAGAAGCGCCGGCAAGGCTGTGTCTGCAGGACCGTTTGCCCTCGCTGACTTTTCCTTTGTTCTCCCGAAATAAAACTGGGAAATGTGCGGCGTTACAAAATCTTTTTGTACCAGTTGCCTCTGAGAGCTTGTTTAGCTGAAGGCATTCAGGGAAAATTTAACCCAAATTAATTTTTAAAGCAAATCACCCACTCAAAAACTGTAATTTGTGCTCCGCGAGTGAGTTACTGAACCCAGATGGAGTTACTGAACCCAAATGGAGACGGCGCTTTGACCGCGTGTGGTTACGTGCGTCAGAGCAGGATCGAGCACTCCCAACCCTGCAGCTGGAAGTGACCCTCCGTCAGCTGATACGTGGTCGCTGGCCGTGTGGGTATCTTCTAAGTCATTGCAGCGTGAAGTGCTTTTTAAAGTCTCTTAAGTGAAATTAAAAGGAAGGCTGTTTTCTCTGCGATGCCCGTGGTCATTTACCACGTTAGCTCCTCGTCAT
Organism: Fulmarus glacialis; assembly: GCF_000690835.1. Lineage (NCBI taxonomy): Eukaryota > Metazoa > Chordata > Aves > Procellariiformes > Procellariidae > Fulmarus > Fulmarus glacialis. The sequence goes on along the minus strand of NW_009226623.1, from coordinate 9,821 downwards.
GGAGGGGAGGAAACTCCCGCTGTCAGCTACGTGCCATTAGCTGACTGTAGGAGCTCGGGATTTAACTAATTCCCCTGACATTCACACGTTCACTGGGTTCAGGATCTCAGAGAGTTCATGTGGATTCACACCTTAAGTTTGCAGGGCACTTCAGACTCAGCTGAGGAAGGGCTGCCAGAAACACCTGGGAAAGGGACTTTGTCCCCAGCTCCCCCATCACAGCCAGGGCTGCCCTTGGTCCACCCCCCCAGCGTGTACACTTCTGGCTGCTCTGCAAAAACAAATCCCTTTTTGCCCCAGCCACAAGAGCTGGCATCTGCTCTGCCAAACCCTGGTTACGCCGCTGTGTGTCTGCCTGCCTGCACCAGAGCTTCTTCTCAGTATCTCTCTTTCACGTGCCCCATCTCCAGGTTTCTCCTGCCCAGCCCACCCCCAGCACCGGCGGGCGACGGAGACGCACGGTTGACGAAGACCCGGACGAACGTCGGCAGCGGTTCCTGGAGCGGAACCGGGCTGCTGCGTCCCGCTGCCGTCAGAAACGCAAGCTCTGGGTGTCTTCTTTGGAGAAGAAAGCCGAGGAACTCACGACCCAGAACATCCAGCTGAGCGTGAGTATGTAACCGTGGAGGCTGAGCACAGCCCTTTGCCAGCGTTAGGACTGTCGCTCCGGAGGGAACATCTTCCCCGTGCTGCAGAGACAACGTGCATTTGGATGCTGCTCTCTGGAGCAGGATTGCTGCCTCTGTGCCTAGATTTCACTCCCTGCTTTCTATCCTGATCCTCTGCCTCGAGCAGGCCACGGGGGAAGAGTGTTTCAGTGCTCTTGTTTCTCTCCCTGTCCCCCTCGAAAGGGCTCTGCCTCTGCCCATCAAGGCAGGAGCTCAAGGAGCAACGCCAGCCTCAGGAGCAGAGCGCAGAGGCCCCAGGAAGCAGCTGTATTTGCAGAGTGGAAACCTCTCCTACGTGAGGGAGAGCTCTCTGCTGGCACGGGGTCAGCAGAAGCAGTCCCAGTTCCCTTCCCTGCATGGTGGACCTGGCGCCGGAGCGAGCAGGGAGGCTCTGCAGCTGCGGCCCGCAGCCATACCGATTTTCCTGGAGAATTGGGTTTCCCTGGCTCTCTGGCAGCACCCCCTGTGTACTTAACAGAAGTGCAACACGTCTAAAAAGACTTCGCTTCCATTGCCATTAGCCCCCTTGTTAATGCTCTCAGCATTGGCCGAGGATTGAAGGGTCTGCAAAGAATGAACTCGTGTCGTTTTGGGCTTTTTCTTTCGCTGGTGGCTAGTGACTCATGCGGTGGGATTTTTTCAGTAGCACTGATCATGGTATTTTTATTCTCTTCCCAAGATAATTATAGAAAGTGTTTCCTCGGGCAATTTTGAAATACAATTGAATGGGTTTCAGCTGTTTCTCCAAACGTTTCAATAGAGGAATAATATGCTGCACAAAGTTTTCAGGGGAGTAGACCTGGTTTACAGAAGAAGCTCACAGAGGTACTGAGAGCTTGGAGGAGCTCTGATGTTCCCCATGGCCCGGCGTGGGCTGAGCTGGTTGTACACTCAGCTTCTCGCTCTATTTAGTTTTCCGTCGGAGCCAACAGCACGCCGGAGTGTCTGACTCAAGCGGTTGGCATTAGCAGGAGGGCTCAGGCAAATGTATGTCCAGTATCAGATGATTAACATGGCGAGGGGCTTTCCAGCCAGCGGTGGGGGCTGCTGGAGGGAAATGCTGCAGTCCATGTCTTGCACACTAAATTCCCCAAACCCAGAAACTTTGGTGTTCTTGGGCCAGAGGCATCTCAAATTAGACAACATATTGTAAGTTTGCAGGGCACATAAATTAACGTCCTGCCATTGCTAGAGGCTGCTGTCAAGAGCGTGAGTGATGCATACGTGCGTGTTTGTTTTTCAATCTCAGAATGAAGTTACGCTACTGAGGAACGAAGTTGCTCAACTTAAACAGCTCCTGCTGGCTCACAAGGACTGCCCCGTCACTGCACTACAGAAGAAAACACAGGGCTATCTCGGTGAGTGATGACTCTTGCTGGTCCTTACTACCCTTTAAGTAGGTCTAAGCAGATGAAACCTGCGTAAGACGTAAAGGAAAAGAGTCTTCATCTCAGTCTCTGCTCCATCACCCTCCAGCGACTGCACCTGGCAGGACAGGACAGACCTTGGTCCTGTGTCTTCTGCTGATACGGCCTCCGCAGTGAGGAGGATCTCCCGGGCTGGACCTGCAAATTTGCACTGCAAATTGGCACTTTAACCCCGTTTATAAGATCTTGCAACCAGGCAGTGAGGGCAACCGCGGTGTGAAAGCGCCGAGGGAAGGAGGTAGCGCATCTCCCTCCGCGTCTCTGTAGTGTGGAATATTTGACAGAGATCCAGATCTCCGCTTCTCCCTGGAGTGCGGGCCAGCGTCTCTCCACCCGCTCCCAGGCAGCGTGCCAAGCACTTGATAATTCTCTTTGAAGTTAAAAACTATTGCTGCTCTGAAAGCGAAGCCAGAGTCAGAAAAGGCCAGACTCTATAAATGACATCATGGGGCTCTATATCTCATTCTCTGCAATTCACATCAAATTGGCTCAGGTTTGGAACTAAGAAGGCCTCTTTTTTATCTTCTTTTCTTTCTTTCATTTTTTTTTAATGCTGCCTATTTCATTATAATCAACCTGGGAGCTAAACATTATGTCTGGATTCTTATATCATCTCTGCAATAACAATTCCACGCTGTGGTATTTGTACAAAGACTTTGGGAGGATGCTGGAGTCCCCTAGCGTTGCCTAGATTAACGGGACGAGAGGCAGGGATGGATGGAGATAAGAAAAGGGAGAAAACAAAAGCCGAGAAAGCAGGCACTGTCCTTCCTGATGGCCTCCCGCTTCCCATCTCCTGGGTCTCTGAAACGCTCCTCGCCTGCGCGGTGAGGCACAGATACGTGCTGTACAGGGCCTGGCACAGCCAGTTTATTTTCACTCATTACGGTGACTCAGAGCTTGAGTAATGTGGTCGTGAAAATCCTCGCTGTCCCCCAGCCCTTGCAGACAGGTGTTCGCTCTGTGTATAATGCAGAGAGGCGACATGATTTTTCCTGTTAACTTCCAAAGTTTACAGTTCCTATTATTATTCCTCACAGTCTGTCTACTCCAATAATAGGAATTCATCACACATCTGAATAATAAAAATGAAATTCACACCTCCCTCCCCATGCCCCCCCTCCCCGGCTGCCTTTTTTATTATTGAGATTTGTGACTAAGCAGGTCCTTAAACAAAAATGCCAGATTCCCTCGATGGAATTACAGCTGCCTCATGTACAGTTGGGTTGTTTTATTTGTAATACCTTGTAAATCTCCTTTTTGGGATGCCAAACTATTATATTGCTCTGCTCGACCTTCCCTCTCACCGCCAAGTCAGTTTTCAAATCTGCTGTGCTAGCCGCATCTTTCAATATGCTGGCGAAGGCCAAGCCAAGGTTTCACAAGGGAAGGTAAAACCCGTTCGGGAAAGGGGTACAATATTCAAGCACCTGGTAGAAAACTGAGCCCTAAAATATGTTTGCCAGTGCCCAGGAAGGTTGTAAACCTCTTTTGTAATTCCCACCCCCCCCCTCCCGGTGTCATGGGGTTTACCCTCTTGCCGTGGAAGAAGTATCCCAGCTCATGCCATTATTTTGCTCTTTTAAAGGAAGGTGACCGCATCTTACCCGTAATTCATCTAGCCAAGTGCACAGGAGGGAATTTCCTCCTGACATCTGTAGATAATGAGTGTATACCCCCAAAGAGAGAGGTCTGATTGCTCTCGCCTTGGCATTTGATAGGTCACAAATTATCCTCTGTGTTAGAAGCTCTGCCTGGGCGCAGTGGGCTGTTTGTGGGAGAGAATCCAAAGTTTCGGAAACCGATCTGCGTCGCTCAGAACAGAGCGCGGAAGGTCTCTGCCTTTGTTTGCCTCCCATCCCTTCAATCATACTGCTTCAAGTTACCGAAAGAAATCGAGCAAGCAAACAGTTTGTAATGGGCTGTAATTGATTTTAATGTTCTAGAGAACAATAAAGAGCAAACCAGGTAATTTATATTAAAAAATGGCAAAAAAACCCTGCCTTTGCAGAAGGATTTCTGTTGCACGCTTTCCTGTATGCTCACCCAACAGATGGTAAGGACTCTGAAGGAACTATTCAGTCTCTGGGCTAAATGGCCTTGAACCAAGTACCACGCCAGGAAACAACATGTAGGAAAGTTCATTTGTTATAATGAGGAAACAGATTTATTACGATAAAGGTTATGCTGGGTCTGCCATCCTTGGTGCGAAGCCTGCGCTTTATGCCTTCCTGGCGTGAATTCTCTAAGATTTGGTGGTGTTTCTCCAAGGGATGGGGCCAGCCGGACCCAGTGGGTCGTTATGTCCCAGCTCTAATCAGCTTTATTTCCAGTCCTCACTTGCTTTTGCCAAACAGCTGCTTGAGGGGGGGCCCAGCTTGGTGGGGGGAGCGGTGATTCCTGTAGGGATGAGCCTCTCCGCTCCAGGCTGCTTTGGCTGGAAAGGTGAGTGTTAAGTAAATACCTGACTAATTTCTGCACACCCTCCGAGGCAGAAGCTGTCTCCCGTCCCACTGCTAACACCGGTAGCAACACGCACAGCCTCTCGCTAACCTTGTTTTCTTCTTTTTTCCATCCCCTTCTCCTTCTCTGGTCAAGCAGAAAGCCCAAAGGAGAGCTCGCTCCAGGCTGCTTTGGCTGGAAAGGTGAGTGTTAAGTAAATACCTGACTAATTTCTGCACACCCTCCGAGGCAGAAGCTGTCTCCCGTCCCACTGCTAACACCGGTAGCAACACGCACAGCCTCTCGCTAACCTTGTTTTCTTCTTTTTTCCATCCCCTTCTCCTTCTCTGGTCAAGCAGAAAGCCCAAAGGAGAGCTCTGAGCCCACCGGCTCGCCTGCTCCCGTCATCCAGCACAGCTCCGTGACGGCCTCCCCCAACGGGCTCAGCGTCCGCTCGGCGGCAGAAGCGGTTGCCACTTCGGTGCTCACTCAGATGGCGAGCCAAAGGACAGAACTGAGCATGCCGATACCGTCACACGTCATCATGGCTCCACAGTCGCAGTCTGCTGGCAGATGATGTCACAGCCTGTGCGTGTGACACGGAGCTAACCGCGAACTCGCAGCCGGAGAGACTGACCATAACTAAGTCGTTCTTTATGTTTTAGGGTGAAGGTTGCCAAGTTTTTAAAAAAGTAAAAGTCAATTAAATTTTGTGATTTTTTTTTTTTTTTTTTTTTTTTCAAGTGAGTTAAGGGCAGCTATGGCGCTTCTTACACTGCATAGCCTGTACAGATCCTGGCCCCCAACCGCTGCCCTGCCGTCGCCCGTCCCCGCAGGACGGCCGCGGATTGAGCGCTTTTCTCGATCCTTCAGTTGACGATCCGTCAACTCGCAGAGTCATCCGAACACGCAGAGCCTCACTTTGAAAAGCACCTTGAAAGGTTCACTTTCAGGTATCAGTTACATTAACACTAAACCTCCATGCTTGGTGGATCCCCTTGGCGCTTTCACTCTTCCAAGTCCCCCCCCCCTTCCCTCCTCCTCCACTCTCAGCAAAGGAAAACATAGCTCTTGGGAGGCTGTGACATTTAGTCGTGCTGTCAATGTATTTTATTTTTAACAGCATGCTGCTTCCAGGCATCTGCTCCCCCTCTGCTCTAGCTACCTGAAATGTTGCACCTTCGCACAAGAAGCCGCCTTGAGCTCTGAGGTTAAAGGGATCGAGGTTAACTCCCAAGATGCCAGCGACAGATTTTGGACACGATGGGAGTGTAATCGCTGTAAATTGGTTTGTGCCCAACAGTTGGGAGAGGGGGAAGTGGGGCTGGGGGGGGACACACACGTGTTCCTGGTCACTTGTGTCACACCGGGAGCTGCAGACGTTCACGTGCTGCTCTCGTAACGGGACGCTGTGGTTGCTGGAGAAAAGGTACCGTCTGTTCTAGCAGCGGAGGGGCTGCTCTCAGTCTTCCTTACGGTAAATTGGTGCTGATCTGCGTCGGCTGGGACCGGTGCAAAGGCGCTCTGGGAGGTACATGAAAGGATGAGCCGCCCCAGCAGGCGATAATAACCTGAGTCCCAGAATTCATCATCTGCTCCCAACTCCACTGTACACCTTAGCAAACAAATCCCTCCATTTCCAAGGATCATCTCCTTTACACATAACCTCAATGACCTTAATAATGGTGGCCTTAAATCATGAATTAGTTGCCTGTTCCAAGGGGAAGGAGCACCAAGTAGTGTTTCTATTTGCCCGGTCCTTTACCTCTTCTTCATGATTATCTTCCGCTCTCGGTGATGGAGCATCCGTTGCTTCCCAACCAGAGCAAACGAAGGATTCACAGAGCTTCCACTTTCATAGGGCAGGTTAAAAACCCAGCCTCGGTGTTGAAAGATGCTTGGAATCGGGTCCGCTTTCTTGCCGGGCGGGCGTAGCATGCGTGTGTGTCTGTGTGTGCTTCCCGAGGTTGCCGCTGGCCCCGGGCAAGCGATCGGAGTTGATCGTTTGGAAATGGGGTGTTGTGTGCGTTCGGGCTCTTAGAAGGTACCGCGTCAAAATCCGTGGAGCTGCATTGGCCCTTGGTCTTCCTCTCCTCCCTCCTCACCTGAGCTCTCGCCCACCTCAGGTTGCACTCGCCACTTTTGAGCCAAGTTTGTTTGTCCAAGTGATTTTGTTTGGCTTATCCAGACTTGGAAGGTTTCCAGGGACAGCAAAACCCAAAGCAAAGTCTGAGCAAGGAACCGGCTCCCGTTACGGACGGGGAAGTTCAGCGGTTTGGTTTTTCTATCGATGGGATTTGTCTTCTGCCCCTCTTTTTCAGGTTTTCCTCGACTTCTCGGCAGTATCGACCGCGGCGTTTCCTGGGTTTGGTTTGTCTCGACGCGGTGCCGCTCTCGTGCTCTCCTGGTTTCTCTTGCTCATCTGGAGAGTCGTCTTGTGCGTAATCGGGGTCACTTCTGGCCTCGGCAGTTTGCACTTCTGGTTCAGATCCTGCGTAGCCCCCCCAGACCCACCTTTTGTTTCTGCGAAGCTGTTTCTGCAGGGTCTGTGTGTAGACAGACGTTTCGGCTCTTACTAGCCCGACGCGGTGTGTGTTTCTGCAGCGAGAGCGAGCTGTGAAAGAGGACACGGGGGGGTTCGGCATGTCTTAAAGCTGAGCAGCCTGGACAAAAAAGGGGTTCAGCCAGGTGAGGCACAGCGGGGGATCAGGACCTTTTTGGGGGGCCAGGATCTAAGGCAGAAGGTTTGCAGGAGGTAGAAGATCCAGCCCGGCTCTGCTTCCTTTCTTGGAGCTGCTGCAGGCTGTAGAGCTGCGACAGGGAACGGCAGAAAACCCTGCGCTCCTTCGCGGGGTCCAAAAAGGGGTAAAAATGACCCGTCTTGCAGCAAAGGGATTTGCTCTGGTCTTCAAATCTGCTCGGTTTGCTTCAGGGGGCTTTGAAACAAGCGTCTTCTCTTTCTTTCTTCATCTGGGAATAGCAGGGATGACAAAAAAGTGTTGTAAACAT
>NW_009226623.1:762-2265 GCF_000690835.1 Fulmarus glacialis | reverse complement strand
CACCGTCTGGCAGCCGTTGGGTCCCTGTCCCTTGGTGCCTAGTGCTCGGAGCCCGGAGCTGGGACAGCGTGCGAGAGCAAGCGGTTGTGTGTCCGCCGGCACCGACAACAGCTCACCAGCTCCTCCTAGGCTCACCAAGATGGAAAAAAACCCGTCTGTCGAGGAAAAGTGTTCGTTGAAAGAAGAGGAAAGGAGGAATTGAGCTCTGGGCTGATCCCATCGCTGGTTCCTTGTTTGCTTCCTGGCGTCGGGGTCTGGTGGGTGAGGCAGAGGCGAGGAGCAGCCGGTGGCTTTGCTGGCAGGGTTGGAAGGAAGGAGCCAAGGGTGACGGTGGAGAGGCAGCAAATCTGGGACAGACACACACACGGCAGCGTTAGCATCGAATACAGCAGCTTCCCCGCCCCCTTATTTTTACGCCTAGGGACTAAAAGTGACCCAATTTTGTGTGATCGGAGAGCCGAGATCCCCCAGCCTGCCTGCGACTTGCCTGCGTCCCACAAAAGGACTTTCCCTGCCCTGACCGCTCCGAGCCTTGAAACCTCGTAGCACCATCGGGCATCGCGAGGTAGCTCAGACCTTGCCGGTGACGAGCCGGGGGGATGCAGAGAGCGGCTTTTCTCCCCGTCCCTCCGTGCCTCGGTGCTCCTGATGCCATCGGTGCTGCCCCGCTCCAGCATCTCCCCGTCTCAGCTCTTCTCCGCCTGCGAGTGCGTAGTGCCTTGAAAAATCTGCAAACCCATGAAAACGCAGTTGTAAAGCTCCAAACCTGGGCAGCAATAATCAGGGAACAAGTGTTTAACCGTACCTTAACATTTTATTTTTTTTAAATCGACAAGGTTGCAGCTTTCCCGTGTCCCCTTCGGGTGTGTTTTACCCCAACAGTGTTCGAGACCTGCACCGCTGCTGCGAAAGCAGGTCCCGGAGGAGGTTTCAGGTCCCCGTTTCTCTTGCCGACAGCGTCCCTGCTTGCAAGGGAGGGAGACGGGTGGAGCGAAGCAGAAATCCTCCCGCCCCGGGCAGGCTGACCCCGCGATGAGGAAGGTAGCCAAAAAACCCAGCGTGACCCTTAGCAAACACATCCCCCCCCGCCGGCCTCGGGCAACGGGGGAATTCTCCGATCCCATCCCGGTGCGATGGATGGACGTCCCACGCCATAAATTGGGTCGCATGGGTGAGGTTCATCCCTTGTTGGTGCCCGGCAGAGACGATGCTGAGTCGGTCTTAAACCTCAGGAGCTGAATGTCACAACGCCGGGGGGGTTGTCACTTTTCCAGCGGGAGGGACAGGTTTGGTTTTTAAGAGGTGACTCTTTCCAGGCTTTTTGGAGAGGAGGGTACGTAGAGAGGCGCGTTTTCCACCAGCGCTTTTTCCAGCACCTCCACGCCGATGGAGCGGCCGCGCGGGGATACGTCGGGCTGCCCAGGTAATTAAAAGCCGGGGTCGGTGCGGTCTCTTCTCCCGGAGCCAAGGTGCCCGCGCCGCTCCCGGGCAGCCTTTGGGCTC
>NW_009226623.1:0-608 GCF_000690835.1 Fulmarus glacialis | reverse complement strand
CGGCTGCTGGGTTTTTGCCCCACATCATCTCCTCCTTCCTCATGGCCTCTGGTGGAGGCGGTTTCTGCGTGGCAGAGGACGCGCGTTGGTTTTGGTGGCAGGTAGGGGTCCCCCCAGACCCGTGAGGACGAGCGAGGGTGAAGGGTGGCTGCTTCTTCCCGTGCTGGTTCAACTCTTGCTTGAAGACTTTGCGGATGTCTTTGGGTTAAAAAAAACCCTCATTTCAGCTCTAGGATGATTTCTCCTGCTTTTCAAAGGCTCTGGGGGGATGGCAGCCGCCCGGCCGGCTCCGCTCGGCAGCTCGCCGGGCTCCTGCACTTTCCTCTGCCAGCCCTCGGGCCTCGGCCGCGATGCCTTAACCAAAACCCCGGTTAGTGCCGGTGTCGGTCCTGTGGCTTCCCGCGCGTCTTTCCCCAAAACCCATCTGTGCGGTAGCGGCGTTTGGATCGCCGGGGGTCTCGTTCCCTCCTCCGTGACCTAATTGATGGGGGGAGAGTGATAGCCGGGCTCCTCGCGGGAGCGTGGAAAAGCCCTACAGGGTTTAAGGGTCATGTTTAGGTTGGGATGGAGGCGGGGAGAGCCCGAGCGGTGGCATCGGCCGACGGGAG
>NW_009226622.1:9207-10207 GCF_000690835.1 Fulmarus glacialis | reverse complement strand
CACCCGGGACCACACGGGGGGCACCCGGTGGCCAAGCCCCTTCCCCGCACCCCCCGTCCCCAGCCGTGCTGGAGGGGGGCCACACAGCAGCAGGTGACAGTCCCCACCGCTTCCTCCATGGCAGCATCCCAGCCTCAAGGGCCAGAGCCTTGTGCATCTCCTGGACGGGTGGTCTCGGCAAGGTGGGGGTGACCCCGCGGTCCCCCACTCACAGCCACCGCAGGGAGAAGCCCTGGCTGAGGCTGAGGCCAAGGTCACTCACGGTGAGAACCTGCGGGAGGAGAGGAGACATTTTGGGGTACAGCCTCGGTGGGGAGGATGCAGAGTATCCTTCTCCCTACCCAGCTTGGCTGAGCTCCACTCCCCCTGAACCCCGACATGGCGGGAGGGCCGCTCCAAAGTCCTCAGCCACCTCCTTGGCCACCAACCCTGTGACAAGGGCTGGGGGAGGAGGGATGGAGACCCCCAGGATGGGGACCCCCATGACAGGGCACCCCAAGATGGGGCCGTACCTGGTTGTCCAGGTAGGAGAAGGGCTTCTCCTGGCCGTTCAGGAGGACCTTGCTGGGTGGCTCCCGCACCCCAAAGATGCTCAGTGTGCCAACAGTGACCTCGGTGGCCTCAGTGCTGGCGTGGAGGACGGTGGAGGTGAAGATGTTCTGCAGGAGGGGACGGCATGAGCTCAAGGTGGCCAGGTGCCACGAGATCCCCCACCCCTACCCTCCCCATCGTGTCCCACCTGCGTGACATTGAACACCAGGTAGGAGTAGCTGCCCCGCTCGAAAGTGTCCAGGCTTTCGCCGTCATCCCAGAAGAGGTCCCCCCAGGCGGTGGCACTTGAGGACAAGGCCACGATGAGGCGCAGGGGGTTCCCTCGGGTCGCCTCGCTGGTGGTCCCCGGTTTCTGGGGTTCAAAGACATGGGTGCTGTAGGGCTGCAAGCAGCCGGGATGGGGTCTGGGAGCTGAGGTGCTGGTGGGGACACACACGCTGTGGACAGC
>NW_009226622.1:7534-8017 GCF_000690835.1 Fulmarus glacialis | reverse complement strand
CCCAGCCAGTGCCCCGAGTACCGGCCCTGGCTGGGGAAGGTGGAGCGGGAGATGACGAAGGGGCGCTTCCCCCGGATCTGGATCAATGCGCTGGAAGACAACGGGGAGAGCCAGGGCAGGAGGTGAGAGCAGCCCACCAGGAGTTCACCTTATCCCTCAAAAGTGGAGGGAGAGGTCCGGCCCCACCACAGCCCTGCAGTGCCGGAGGGTCGCCCCAAGCGGTCCGGGGAAGGTTCAGCGCCAGGACTGGCCTCATCCACCCATCCCTCCCGGAGCAGCGCTGGCTCCCCTCCTCTGCTGGGTTGTTCCCATCCTGGAGCCTGTGAGCAGCCAGAGGATCTCCCCTTTGGGTCGGGCACTCAAATCCTTGTCCTTTTCCTACAGAGGATTTCGTCCCACCCCATCCCCAGGCCAGCGGGAAGTGGGACGCTCTGGTACCTCGCTGTGGCTTTGGCTTCCATCAGCCCGTAGAGGTTGTGGAGG
>NW_009226622.1:6861-7505 GCF_000690835.1 Fulmarus glacialis | reverse complement strand
CGCAGAGAGGGAATCTCCCGGCCCGGCTGCCGGGAGGGAGAGCCCCCGTTGGCACGTGTTGGGGGGGGCGGTGCAGGGAATGGGGACCCCCCACACGCTTGCTGGCTCTGGGGCAGTCCTCCTGCACACAGGAGCCAGCCACTGCTGCCAACCCAGTGCCAAAAGCTCAAGCAGATGGTCCCATCCTGCACCCTGACACGGCCCCGACAAGCGTGCAAGGCTTGGGCACGGATACTGCCACACACAAGTAGGGATGGAGACGTTCAGGGTGTAAAATGGAGGCACGATGTCTTAAAAATGGTTTTCTCCCATAGCACTTGGCTGCCAGCGATCTCAAAGCACGCAGTACCTACCAGCCCAGCCTTGTATTTCATCTCCCTCCTTACCCGGGGTGTACGGTGGGCTGTCGAGCTCTCCCGGGGGGCAGCCGTCTTCAGACCCATCCATGAAGTTGGACGGCTCATTCATGTCCTAAGGAAAGAAAGCATTTTCAAGGAGCATTTTCAAGGGGGAGGTTTTGGGGATTAGTGGATAGACCTGAAAAAGCTGCATCTGAGGGACAGACAATCCTGCCGGGACTGGCAAGAGACACGCACCGGGCACGAGCCGAGCCGCTGGCCGGGCGGGGCCGAAGGGGAAGGCGG
>NW_009226622.1:6600-6810 GCF_000690835.1 Fulmarus glacialis | reverse complement strand
CCAGCCACCACGGGTGCGTGTCCGGGTTGGAGAAATCTGCGAAGGCAGTGAAGCCGGGCCAGACCTGCGGGGAGCCCACAAAACCGCGGGTTTAGCGGGCGGGCAGCTCCCGGGGGCTGCTGTGGCAAACAGGGTGCCAGGAGGCTGTGAGCATGTCAAAGGACTGGGGGTTGAAATGGGCAATAAACCAGAAGATAACCCTGGGCTGAC
>NW_009226622.1:6025-6343 GCF_000690835.1 Fulmarus glacialis | reverse complement strand
CCAGGAATTCTAGCCGATGGATTTTTCCCCATGTTTTCAGGCTACGTTAAAAGCCCCCTTCTTGTAGATGGCGAGGGAGAGCCAGTGGGAGCAAATGGCTGGGAAAGCGGGGGGACAAACTGGGAGGGAACTGCTGCGGAGCAGATCCGGAGGCGCGTGTCCATTGCGGACAACCTCCCCTCACCCCAGAAACGGGAAGGGAGAGAAATCAGATGACTGGCCTCGAGCGGCACTGCCGACGCCGTTAAGCTCATATGACTTCCACGGGTGCCTCCGCCGGGGAAGGGGCTGGCCCCTCGGGGCGGGGGGGGTGGCGGG
>NW_009226622.1:3553-5797 GCF_000690835.1 Fulmarus glacialis | reverse complement strand
GACACGTGAGGCTAAGGGCTGAGCCAGGCTCTGGCAATCATCCCAGAGAGGTCCCTCGGCCGCTTGGCTTTTCCTCCAGCACAAGGGATGAAATCCCAACCCTGCTATCGCACAACCCTGCGGAGCTGGGATTTCCCCCCGGAGCTCCTCACCTGCCCGATGAGCGTCTGCCCTTGGGTGGTGTTTAGGAACAAGCCCCGTCTCAAGCCTTCGTCAAAAGGCCAGTAGGAGCCATGAGGGCTGGTGCTGCTGATGCCGGGATCCTGGGGATGGAGCAGAGGGTTAGCGCCTTTCCCGGCAGACCGTGGCCCCTTCCCCCTGCCAGGCCGGTGTGATTCAGAGAAGATGACAACCCAGACGGGGTCAGGCAGAGCCCACACACGGCGGCTGTTTCCCCCAAGGGGAACAGAAACTTACTTCAACACTTCCAGGCATGTTTTCTAAAATGCCACTTCTGCAAGTCCCCAGGACCCGTTAGGGTGTTTTGGGGAGGGGGGGACAAATGTAAGAAATCTTGCACTTATGCAAGAAACGTCGGGTCACAGCAGGGCTTGGGCTACAACAGGGAGTGCAACGGGGAGGGAACCCGACCTTTCCCTCCCCAGGACCCCCTGGTCCCCACTGCCCCCAGCAAGCAGAACCCGCACCCCGCTTCCTCGCGGAGGGAAGAATGGAGATCATAGCCGGGTCATGAGATCCCAGCACTCGTGGGGATGCAGGGGCACCCGAGCCAAGCACCCACGAGTTAAACAGCCTGACCCACAGTTCCTCCATTCTTTCGCCCATGGGGGACAGGGGCACCCTTGTACCCCCGCAGCAGACAGGAGCACAGCACGAGAACCTGGCCCGTGTCTCTGCGGTCCCTGCATTACGGGGATTTCCAGTGGCAGTTTACAGCTGCCTGCCCAGCACTGGGGACCGACCTCGGATAAAAATCCCCGGGGCTGGGGATGATCAGCTGGGACCGCGAGCATCCCTTATGCCTCTGCCTTGCATCCCGGCTGTGCAACAAAGACAGCACAGGGGGAGAGGAAGGGGAGTACCAAGATCATAACGTAGCGCTGTCTGTGTTTGTGGAGGTCTTCCACCAGCGAGGGGAGGGAGGCAAAGTTCTGGGGATCGACGGTGAAGTCCCGGTACCCATCCATGTAATCGATGTCATTCCACTGTGCATCCTGCGGGACAGAGGCTCAGGGATGGGTTAGAGAGTCTGGACCCTCCCTCCATGGGTCTGGGGGGTTACCTGGGGGATCTGGTAGTTCCTCATGGCTCTCACGGTCTGCCAGGTCTCATTGCTGGATCCGTAGCCCCACCGGCAGAGGTGGAAGCCGAGCGCCCAGAGGGGCGGCATGGCCGGGAAACCTGCAGCGAAAGAGCAGGAGCAGGGATGGGGTGTCCCAAGACAACAGCAGCATCTCAAAAGGATGGGAGAGGAAAGGGAGAGGGGGGAAAGGAGGTAACCGCTGACCCCTGACATGCTGGGAGGGCTGGGGATGGGATGGCTGGGGACCACTGACCCCTCCCCAGCTGGGAGGGCTGGGGACGGTGGTGAAGCTGGGGTGAGACAGGGATGGGGGTGTGGGGAAGGTGCCCAGAGATGGCCACATTGGGGTGCAGGCACTTACCTATCACCTGCTGGTACTGCTGGATAACCATGTTGGGATCGGGCCCCAGGAAGATGTAAAAATCCAGCACCCCCCCGATAGTCCTCCAGGTCAGGCCCGGAGCGGGCTGCAGGGCCACCTCTTTGCCAGAGGGGGAAGAGAAAAAGACAGTCAGAATTGGGGAGCATCCCCCAGACCCCGACCGCCACGGCAGGGACCAGGCACACCACAGGCAACGCTCAGCCTCCAGCAGGGGAAGGGAGAAATCCCTGCCTTGCGCTCAGCAGATGCTAAACGAGCGTCTGGAGGCTTAAATCATCGCAGCCCAGGGAGATTGCTGGTTTACACGGGGAGAAAGCTCACCATATTAAAAATTTGCTCTTTAAGCCCAAAGCTGCGCTGTTCTCCCAGCTTCCACCTAAAGATGAAGCACATGCAGGGCTTTCCTTCATGTCCTCCCCCCAAATCCCCTCCTAAGCGAATTGAGAGCTACTTGTACGAGCAAGCGTGTGGAGCAAGGGCTTTCCTGGGAAGAGCTTTTCACATGAACGAGCCCTCAAACCTCAGCTCAGGTGGTTGCATCTCCCGTGAGCTCCTCCTCGGGAGCATTGCTGCAATAAAATCGAGCGCAGCTGGGGCT
>NW_009226622.1:3027-3518 GCF_000690835.1 Fulmarus glacialis | reverse complement strand
TCGCCTCGGGACCATCGCTCCAATAAAATCGAGCGCAGCTGGGGCTACGAGAGTCCCGGCGTGCGCAGCATCGGCCCAGCTGGCTGCAAGTGGCGGCCGCTGGGAGGGACGGGTGGTCGCCGGTGCTGTCCACGACACGGCAGGAGCCCGCGGGAGCTGCGGTGTTATCAGCTGGCAGACACGCGTGGATCCCAAAGCCGCAGCCGGCGGAGCACAGCTGGGAAGAGCATGGGCGACAGACGGCATCCCCGGCTGCGCCCCAGCCGTGCCGCACTGCCAGGCCTGGGGGCAAGGCTGTTTACGTGGAGGGGGAACGGGCACAGACCCGCACACGAGGGACTTGCTTTTCCGATGGCAACTCGGCAGCTGGGCGTGTGGTTAAACTGCTCGGCAGTTGCTAAAGAGCCTCGCCGTAGCCAGGAAACAGATGGCTACGCTCAATAACGGAGCCATCAAACCACATCTTTCCCGTTTACGGCTTTCTCTCCCCC
>NW_009226622.1:2640-2976 GCF_000690835.1 Fulmarus glacialis | reverse complement strand
CCTGCCGGGTCATCCTCCAGGGACAAGCCAGCCGGGGTCCCCGGGGACACCTACCCATCGCGTTGCTGTTGAGGAGGAAAACCCCATGAGCATCTCCGCCCTCCTCCATCAGCAGGTAGAAGGGGTGAGCGCCGTAGAGGTTGAATGATTCCTGCAAAGAGGAGGTGCCGGGTGAGAGAGCAGCTCCCGGGTAAAGCGGGAGAGCCCCGTGTCACCGGGGGCGAATAAACGGCTCCGAGTTGCATCTGCTGCCACCACCTAACCAGGCATCTGTCATCCCCTGTGCAGGACAAGGAGAGGGATGAGGATGGTTTCAGAGCTGATGCTGAAGGCCAT
>NW_009226622.1:1740-2597 GCF_000690835.1 Fulmarus glacialis | reverse complement strand
GTGGGGTAAGGGTGAACCCCCCTCCCTCTCCGCAACCTGTTGCACGAGTGGCAGGGTGGAGCGGAAAACACCCGGGGCCCTCGGAGTGCCAAGAACGTTTTGCAATTGCTCTGAAATCCTCCCCGGCACATATCTGCCTGTCGGCCTCGACCACACCATGCCTCTCCCAGTGCTGCTGCCCACCCCCCTGGCATGTTTTCCCAGGGCTTGTCCAATGCACTGGAGAGTGGTACCCCCACGCTCACCCCCTGCACCCCTGCGGGGAGTGGGGAGACGGTACCGTGGGAGAGACGTCGCGTGCCCACAGCGTGAGGGTGCTCCAGTCCAGGCTGTGCAGGAAGGTGCCACGATGCTCCCCCAGCCCGTAGAGGAACCTCGACGGGAGCGATGTGGCTATCTGGAGAAACTGGTCAGCGAAGATCAAGGGGGCCACGGTGGTGTTGAGCCTGCCGGGGTGACACCGAGGGAGAGAGAGAGTCAAGAGGGGATGCTGGGATGCGTCTGGATCCATTTGCCCACCAACAATTGACCCCTTCCCTCTCGAAGCATCCCAAGGGCCAGCACGGCAGCGTATATCCCACCCTGCATCCAGCCCCAACACCTTGGCCCAGGTGGCAAATTCAGGTCTGGCTGGACGTGAGGCACAGCCCGAGCCTGAACCAGCCTGACCCAGTGTGGCACAGCCTTGCCTTTGATACCAGAAGTTTCCACCCATGTTATTATTAACCACCGAGGCGATGCGGCGGTGGGGTTTCTCAGCCTGTCATCGCTGATAAGTAGTTCCCAAGTAAAGTGCGGACCACAGGCGCCAGCAAAGGGAAGGAGGAGGAAAGGCTGGGATCTCAAAACACCCATAC
>NW_009226622.1:573-1709 GCF_000690835.1 Fulmarus glacialis | reverse complement strand
GACCAGCCGTTGGTGCTCACCAACGGCTTAGTGTGGGCAAAGCCATGGAGGTGACTGAGAGCAGTGCAGCAAAGCCACCCGCAGTCCTTTTCCACAAAAAGCCTGGAGCTGTGGGTGTCTCTATAGCTTGGACAGCCAGGGAAACCCAAAAGCAGATTGAAGCAGGCAAAGCCACAACCCTTTGGTGGCCTTTGCCCCAAGCCACCAGGTCCCTTATTGGTGATGTGCTGGGGACCTGCACAATGTTTGGCTACTGTAGAACCTGGCAAGGAATGAAGGCATTGGGAGGTTTTTGGAGAAGTGCTGATCCCACCCAGTCCTCCCACGGCCATAGCAAGCACGTGGGCAGCCTATGGGGCCGGGAAGCCACGTGCTGCCGCATCCCCACGTGAGCACTGCTGGAAGGATGAAGACAAAGAGTAATTATTGGCTGGAGATCCCACAGTGTGGTTTTCCCTAAGGAAAAACCTCCGGTAAGCGTGCTGGAGCCTGCCTAGGGTGGGATGAGCTTTCCCCCACCCACTGTGGGATGCAGAGGAGGTGGGTTCTTACAGCACCGTCCCCGTCGCCCTGCGCCGCAGCAGCACCCCAAAGGGGTCCCGGGAGAAGTCCAGGCTGTAGATGGGGTTTTCCGCTCTCTTCATCGCCCGGGGAACCTCGAGGGGAACCTCATACCGTGGGTTGGCCGCATCCATTATCTGCAAAAGGGAGAAAACGCGCTTTAAAGACCAGCAAAGCAAGAGGGCAAAGGGTTGGAGATGCTCACTGAGGCCACATACAGCCACACCTGGAGCACGGTAGCTTCCAGCCCCAATCTGAGCAGCAGACGGTCACCTATGGGATGGAGGGTGCAGGGGTGCAGGACTGTGGAGGGCAGCCAGCGGGGAGCTCACCTTGATGTGCAGCCGCGTGTCTGTCTCAAACTCCACGTCCAGCCTCAGCATCTTGATGTCCTGGGGGTAATAGGCCTTCTCCCTCCGCACCAGCAGCCCCACCATGCCCAGCGCTGTCTTGTTGAGGCTTTCTAGGGTGTAGCTGGGGAAGTCAGGGGGGTAGAAGCACCAGGGCACCCCCCGCTTGCCCCCCGCCGGAGGGGGGCTCTCGATGAAGCAGCAGCCCCGGCTTTCGCAGAGCTC
>NW_009226622.1:0-230 GCF_000690835.1 Fulmarus glacialis | reverse complement strand
CTCCCCCCCCCTGCCACTGGAGCGAGGGGGAGATGGAGGCAGGTGTGAAGGAGTCGGAGGGGGAGAGCTCGCCCGAGCCTTGAGGATGGCTTCCCCGCTCCCGATGCCCGCAGTTCAGGCAGAGCCTGCCCGCCCCTGCCCGCCTCGGCACCTTGCGCCGTGATGTCTGTGCCCTCAGCTAAGATGCACACAGCAAACTCAGCAAAGGTTGGCTTTGCCAGGGTCGGGTG
>NW_009226621.1:2269-4717 GCF_000690835.1 Fulmarus glacialis | reverse complement strand
GGGGCGGTTTCAAACACAGGGAGCAGAGACACCCGGGTATGTTGGGCAGAGAGGAGGAAACCTGAGCAGAGAGAGCAAAGAGATGTTACCCCTAATGGTCCCCAGAGCGCAGGTTATTCAGCTGGCAGAGAGCTGGCACGTGGTGACCCTCCACCCAGCCATCCCAAGGCAGGAGGGCACGAGCAAGTGAAGGGCCTGCAATAAAAAATGGTTGTTAAACAGGGCTCCATCCACTGCAAGTCCATCCGCCCAGGGCAGGGCAGGCAGGCCAGCATCTCCCCATCGCACTAGAGAAGACAATTTCCTGCAGAAGCCGAGCCCGTGCCCTGTTTTCCAGGCTCCCAGCCAGTCCGTGCTCCTTTGCCCGGGACTCACGGGCACCCAAGAGCAAGATGGGGCACGAGGATGGCCTGGGGTACAGTTCCCAGCGGGGGGCTGCCAGGCTGGGAGGGGCAGCGGGGCAGAGCCAGAGGAGCAAGTGGGTTCCTGGCTCAGCGTGCAGACTTGCAGTGCCTGGTCTTCAGGGCTTGTGTAAATGCGTTGCTGTTCTTCAGGCCCACTAACGTTTCTTCCATCCCTCCTCAAGGCAAAGCATGCTGCAGATGAATAAATGAGACAAGGAGCCTTTGTATTGCGCTGCCCCGCGCCGATACACCCTCCCCTCGCTCCGACAAGGGACCCTGCCAAAAAGCTGGAGGAACCGAGTGCTCCAAACCCGCATGCACGGAAAGCGCAGTCACACACCAGGTACTTGCGTGGTTCGGCACATCACAAACATGGTTAGGCTATTTAAATATTTCATATTCCTGTCTGCTGGCTTTCAGGGAGAACAAATTAATTCTGTTTCATGTACCCAGAAACGGCCCACATCAAACCGCCTTACTGCACAGTTGGTTAAACAAAGTTAGTGGTAAAATCCTTGGGGTTTTGCTGCTTGTTTCCAAAACCATTTGATCGATAAGTGGCTTTCATGTCCTATGACTCTAAGATAGGAAGTGGTCATTACTTCTTGCTATTGATCCAAACCGCGGGGGATTTCCCGCTGCCTTCCAAGCTGGGTTAGCACACAGGTGAATTCAGCGTGCTGGCAGAAGCCCGAGCGGCACTGCCACCTCCACTGGGCTCACTGGTGTGCCAAGGAGAGCTCCAGGCTCAGGACAGCCAGGCAGCAGCATTCAGAGTTAAGGACAGCATTAAGTTTTCCTGCTGGATTATAAAAGCGGGACCCAAAACTGAACAGAAACAAGACCAAGCTGTCAGGGATGGGCTCGAGCTGCTGCACGGCCACTTTCCCATCCAGCTGCACTAATGCAGTCCCTGCACCCGCGCGTGCACCCCCAGGTGCCTGGCACACCCCCGGCCAGGCAGCTGTGCACCCCTCTCCCCTTCTTCGGATCAGTCTTGTCCGGGGACTAAGCCCAGCTCTGGAGGCAGAGCAGAGGGGGAGCAGAAGTGCCGCACACCCACCAGTGTCGGTGGTGCCATGAGGTCCCTGCAATCCTCTCTCATCTCTCGGGTCGGGGCTGCAGCACCTGCCTCCTCTGGGATGCAGAATAATTCTGCTTGTGCCATGGCAAACTCCAGCTGCCACCCCCCGGGAACCGGAGCTCTCTGCAGCACTCCTCCTCGTCAGGCATGGCTGGTTTTATAGACTCGTTCATCACAGCGCTCAGAAAAATCATCTGATCATGAAGTTATTCACCCAGCCCTGCAAGGAGCTCCATTTAAATAACAATGAGGCTCAGTTACAGGCGGCAGGGCTGATCCCGGTGCACAATCTCTTCTTCATTAAGCTTTGCCTCCGAGGGCTTTCCTCGCAGCTGAGCCATTAACCTCTTCCCTTACAGCCAGTCTCCGAGCCAGCAAAGCCTCGGCCCACAGAGCCCACACGGGCCCTGCTGCGGGTCAGGGATGCACTGGGAGATGCTCCAGAGCCTGTTTCTTCGAGAATGCTGTCCCCTGGCTGCCCTAAATCCTGGGAGATGGAAATCCTCGGAGAGATGTTCCTGCGATGGCTTTGGACTTTGTCCACCCTCAGCTTGTCCTGGCATCGCTGCTGGCATGCCCTCAGCACGTAAATCCCTTCACGCAGATGCTTCACAGAAAATCAGGTGGCTCTTCCCTGCTTGTTGGCTCCAAGTGAGCTGGGGTCTCATTTGGCTTGTACCGCTGAAACATCGTGCTCGTGCTCTGCTCCCTTTGCCCCAGCAGCTCCGCTCCTGGGCCTCTGTCTCTCCAGCTGGTCCGGTCATTTCCCAGCAAAACCAAGCCTGGGATAAAGCACAGATCTCCCGTTAGCATAGGGTGGGGTTTGCCTTTTCTCCCCACTTTTATCTTGTGTTGTTTTCCACCGGAGATTATTCCAGCTTGAAGGTGAGCGCAGAGGCGAGAGCTGTGGGCCAGGCGTGCCGGGGTCCTGCCTTGCTGTCCCCCGATGTCCCGCCGGCC
>NW_009226621.1:1920-2240 GCF_000690835.1 Fulmarus glacialis | reverse complement strand
GGGCGCTGCGGCGGAGCTCAAGAGGATTTGCAGCCGGAGACGTGGGTTTTCCTCCTCGTTCCCCCATCCACAGCACTCTCCTGTCTGGTGTTTCTGCCTTCGCAGTGGCCTCACCCTTGAAAGCCCACGCACACGCGTGCACACCCTCCACCACGCTGCTGGCGAAGGCTGTGGATGCCACCGCTCAGATGCCACCGCTCAGATGCCACCAACCCCTTCCCCGGGCGCTGCGCCTGCTGGGCCAGAGGAGCCTGGCGGAGCCCACCCCAGGAGACACGTCCCCCGCCCGCTGCGGCTGGGCGGGTTTCTTCCCGTTCACA
>NW_009226621.1:0-1766 GCF_000690835.1 Fulmarus glacialis | reverse complement strand
ACATTGCTGCCATATTCAGCCGTGGCATCACGTCTCTGCAGTTCGGTCACTCCTCTCCAGCCGGGTCCTCTCCAGCAGCACCACTGTGGGCGAGCGAGCTCCTGTTTGTGACGGCTTCAGGACTCAGCACCAGAGCTGCAGACAAGCTGCTTTGCAGTGTGGAGCATCCTGGGACCTCGTGGTACCACTCAGACCACAAACGTTTGAAGTCAGACAAAGCTGACTTTGGGGGAGGAAAAGCAACGAAAAAAATTTGAAAAGAGAGAACAACCTACCTGTTGATGAATTTCCAGAAATAATTGAAAATGTTTCATCAAAAAAGCTGAAAAAAAATTCCCCCAGAGAGACTTGCTGCTTTACTAATATAGAAATCAAAAGAATTTTTGAATGGAAAACATTTGCATGAGGTTTTCACTCCTCTCTAACTATATGACTTGTTCTGGGTTTCGGACAGCAGCGCCTCAGCTGCTGCTGGGTTTCGTTTACCCCAAGAGCATCCCCCCGGGCGGAGGGCTGCGGGTGCCACGCTGCCCCGGTGTGTCCCCTGGGCCCCAGGGTCCTGCCCCAGCTGCCCACACCACCGGCCCCAGCACCAGGAAGGGGAGGGAGCTCAGCACTGCCCGAGTGGGATTTTTCTGCTGTAAATCGCAGCAGGTTGTTTTACTCCACGAGCTGCGAGGTTTATTTATCCCTCCCTTACACTTGCTCACCTGTGTGTGTTAGCCAGATCCTACCGGTTGCCATCTGGAGAAAGCTGTGAATTGTTTTCTGGCTTTTCCTTACCGACTGCAGCTCCTCCGGCTCCTTCCTGCACCTCTCGTTGCTGGGAGCTCTGCAGCACCTTGGCAGACGTCGGCTCTGCGGTGCCTGACCCAGCCCCTGCGCTGCTGGAAGGGCCACAGAGACCTGGGAGCAACAGGTCCAGGGGGCACAAAGTACCACGGAAGCTCCTGGCTTCAGGAGGGCTTTTGACTCATTTCTGTGTGTGGATGCCAGGCCATGGCCAATGCACTCACTGCACCCAGCCCAGGAGCTGCTGAAGCGTGCTCAGGTGAAAATAATCCTCATCACTTGTGGTGGTCACATCTGCAGTGACACAGGAGGGTCTGTGCTCCGCCAGCAGTCCCTGAGCCAGCCGCTTTCCCCAGCTCTCCCTCTGTATTTCCCTTCCACTCATTTCTGTGTGTGGATGCCAGGCCATGGCCAATGCACTCACTGCACCCAGCCCAGGAGCTGCTGAAGCGTGCTCAGGTGAAAATAATCCTCATCACTTGTGGTGGTCACATCTGCAGTGACACAGGAGGGTCTGTGCTCCGCCAGCAGTCCCTGAGCCAGCCGCTTTCCCCAGCTCTCCCTCTGTATTTCCCTTCCCAACCTCCCCATGAAATCCAGTTGCTTCTGCACCCCCCGGGGCAGCGCTGGGGCCTGAGGACAACCCACGAGATGCTGCCTGGGCCTTCCCAGGCGTCCTCCCTGCTCCAGGGCTGCCCGCTCCTGGAACAAGCGGAAGGTGAAATCCTCAGCACTCCCAGCTCAGTCTGGACCAGGTCCATCAGGGTGCTGTGAGCTCCTTCATAAACGAACATTTGGCGTGTTAAGGGCCATCCTGCCCCGATTCATTGGAGGCGGAATCTCCTCCCCCTGAAACGACTTGCCGGACTGTCAGCAGGTATCTGAACGTAATTAAATCCCGCTGCTTTTTCAAATGCCCTTGGGAGCCTTCTGCCGACCCATTTCTGGTGCATCCCAGCAGCGACAGCGTCCGC
>NW_009226620.1:0-472 GCF_000690835.1 Fulmarus glacialis | reverse complement strand
GCCGGTAAGAAGGGAGGAGTCGGGGCCACAGGTTTTAAGATTGTTCTTATTTCTCATTGTCCTACTCTGACTTTAATTGGCCATAGATTATATTAATTTCCCCAAGTCGAGTCTGTTTTGCCTGTGATGGTAATTGCTGAGTGATCTCCCTCTCCTTATCTTGACCCATGAGCCTTTCATTGTATTTTCTCTCCCCTGCCCAGTTGAGGAGGCAGAGTGATAGAGCGGCTTGGTGGGTATACCTGGCGGCTCACCAGGGTTAACCCAGCACATCTTGGCGGCTATAACCTTTCGAAGTATGGATTCAAAATACTCCCCCAGCCCGATAACCTGTCAATCTTTTAATCTTTTAATCTTTAAAGATTACTAGTCAAAATGATAGACCTGGACAAAGAAACAAGGTAAGAATGGGAAACCTACAAAAGTGTAAGAACCATAGCTTCGCATTTCAGATTGTGTCAACTGTAACAGG
>NW_009226619.1:2151-2437 GCF_000690835.1 Fulmarus glacialis | reverse complement strand
TCCTCAAACCTAAGGGACCCTCTCCTTTGCGGAGGGATCTTGCTAAGTCAGCCCCTCCGCCTCTCCCCGGGCAGGGCCGGCTTGTTTTGGCAGAAGGTCCAAGCTCTGTGTCCGGCGTTGGATGCTGCCGGTCCCTCTCTGTCCTGCGGCTCCTGTGCCACGGTGCCGTCCCTGCCTGTCCAGAAGGGCGGAACGGGGCTTTGTGAACATCCGCAAGTAAGCAGATAAGGAACTGCGTCCCTCAGGCAGGAAAGCCTTTTCGGGGCACTCATCTTCTCGGCTGGGG
>NW_009226619.1:0-2134 GCF_000690835.1 Fulmarus glacialis | reverse complement strand
GGTGCTGGGGGACGGGTGGGGAGGAGGGTTGCTCACACATCCACGTCTTGTGACCGCAGTGCCGGCTGGCACTGGGTAGAAATCTCCAGAGGATACTCCAAAATCCTCTTTCCAGACAATATTTATGGTGTGGAGTGGAAAATAGGACTTTCTCATAGAGGTGACGTACGGTAGGAAAAAACACCTGCGGGGCCCAGCTGGCGCCGAGACCCGTCCCACAGGAGCCTCCATCTGGGCACGCGCGCAGAGCGGGGAAGGTGTTACCGACACCCTGAAAACATCTGCCAGGCGAGTCGATGCTCTGGCATAGACCCCCGCTGCTTTGCCGCCCCAGGGGTCTTCCCAGCTGCCCTCCTGCCGCCAGTTCCCATCTCTGCTCCTGGGGCTGCTCCTGAGCCCGCTTCGGCGCAGAGCCCGATGTCCTCACCGATGCAAAGGTGTACGTGGAGCTGACTGCTCTGGCAGGGAAGTAGCTTTGGGGACAAATGCCACATCCAGGGGCAAGCAGCGGAGGCTGTAAAGCCTGCTGCAAGGTGGGGATGATGCATCTACCTTCTCCCCATGGCAAAAGTGGGGATAATAGTATTTGTCTCTTTTTGTGCCACATCTGGCCTCTAAGTGCACAGCTGTGAGCAATGCTGCTCTCTCTCCCCTCCCTGACAGAGCATAAAAGCAGGATTGAAGTGTCAACATTTGTTTTCAATTAACTTGTGGAAACACACAGAGCTATTGTTAAAACCAGAGACTTCCTGCTGGAAGCTACCATTTCATAAACTTATTACTCTCTGAGGCAAAAGGGTTTTGTTGAGGGGAAAAAAAACACAATTGTTTTTTGTTTTAAACCCCCTTTTTAGATAAAGGCAGTGATAAGATTTAAAATTGGGGAGAGAGAGATGAAAGATGTATCTGCTGCAGGAGTCTTGCAGACTTACAGCAGTATTTTTTGTGCCAAGGGTACAGTGGGATTTCAGCATGTGCTACTTAGTGACAGGGTTTACAGCAGGGATGAGGGGAACCTTGTTCTGATTTGCCTGGGAGCAACACAAACAGACCCGATAAGGCGTTTGCGGCCCGTGGGCCCTCTCCATTGCTGCCTCCCCTTCTCCAGGCAGGGCCACCGCAGCCTGGCTCAGCGTCACTGATCTTGGGACACCAGAGAGATTCAGGTGGAAGCGGTGAGTTTAATGGGATGAGCCCAAAAACCGGGAAGCCCCAATCTGATTTACAGTTGTTGCTCTGCGCTGCCACAGGTTTGTCCTGCGTGTTGCTGGCTGCTGAGCACCATGGAGGTGCCGACGAAGGTGTTGGTTAGCCTCGGAGCTGTATGGGTTTTGGCCAGTCAGCTCCCAGAGCTGGGGAAGGAATGCATGTGAGGTGGCTTAGGGCGCGTTTCTGCCCCGCGATACAAGCCCTGTTTGTCATGAGTGGGGCTGGGTGTTTTGCAACTACTGCTTGGTGTTTGCTCCCAAAGCAAAGGTAGGTGGAAGTCGGGGCAGGGCGTTGTGGCGGGCTGTGGACACAGGCTGTTATCTTTGGGGAGCTGAGATAGTGGCTATATTTAGCTCCGTGCTAGGCCCTTGCACAGTGGTCTTTGTGATTTCCCCACAGCTTTCCACCCCTCCCACCTTGCTGAGAGATGAGGAAGAGCTTGCTCCCTGGCATGGGGAAGAGGCTCCAGGGGTGTTTCTCCCTGAGGGAGCGTTGCAGAACCAGTCCCATCCATGTCAGACATCTCCGAAAGGAGGGTCCCACTCTCCCATCAGGTCTCACCTGGGGTTTGTTCCTGGTTTGGCTGGAGGATTTACACCAGGGCCACCTGGGACAGGACGTGGTGGCTTCTGCACCCCTGGGGTGCAGCCCCACTTGCTTCCTGCAGGAGGAGAGGCAGAGCTTCTCCATCGCTCCTGTGAGGCAGCCCTCTTTGCCCTGCCACAGTCCCTCAAGAGCCACCTCTACCAGCAGGCTTAGGTAGGTCCTTGGGGACGCTTCCTGGTCCTGCCACCTCCTCTGGTGCAGGCAGGGGTGGATGCAGCATCTTCTCCTCCCTGTCGGGAACCAGCAGACTGCTGCAATGGCTCGGCCTCCCGGCAGCTGCCTGCCAGGCAGCCCTGGTGGGGAAGGGGAGCGGGGCTGG
>NW_009226618.1:0-1608 GCF_000690835.1 Fulmarus glacialis | reverse complement strand
GAGAGGGAGGATGGGGTGGGGGTGGTTTCAGCAGGCCGCTGTTCCCCCTCCTTCCCCATTGACCTGTCCATCCATCACCCGTCATCCATCGTCATAGACACCCCTCTGTCCATCCTTTCATCCATCCATCGCCGTACTCTTCTTCTTATCCATCCATCTGTCCATCCACCTATCTCTGTCCAATCCCATCCACTCCTGTCCATCCGCCCGTCCCCACACGCAACCAATCCTCCGTCCATCCCTCCCCATGGCCAACCAATCCTTCCCTCCCATCATCCTTCCCTGTCTCCGCTCGTCCATCTCTCCCTCCCCACCATCCATCTGTCCCTCCCCTTGTCCTTCAGTCCCTCCAATCCCACCTGCTCTCCACCTCCTCCACGGTCTCGGGCAGTGCCGTGTCCCGTGTCTCCGGCAGGAAGATGGCCACCAGCCCCGACACCACCGGGGCTGCCCCGTAGATGATGAAGGGCAACGCGGGGAAGACCTCACCTGCTATCTTCACCAAGGGGGCCGTGATGCTGCCCAGACGGGCCATGGTGTTGGCCAACCCCATGCCCGTCTGCCTGTGGAACACCGAGGGACCAGCCGGCGTGGTCACGGCCACCCCATCACCTCCCGCCACCTCCACCCCCGCTCCTTACCGAATAACGGTGGGGTAGAGCTCACCCGTGTAGAGGTAGACGCAGTTGAAGGACGCGGCCAAGCAACCTTTCCCGAAGACGGCCAAGGCAGTCCGGAGCGTCCGCAGGTCTGTGGGGATGAGGACAGGACATCTGGGACTCACTTTGGTGTCGCTAGTTGGAGCGTGGGGTTGGGTTGATGGTGGGTGATGGAGAGAGGAAACGCCAAACACCAGGATTTCAGGCAAATCGCCTGTAAAAAGCTAAAAATCACTCGGCCTGTGAGTTGTCTTAATGGGTTGAGCTTGTTTTGGCCCTCCCAGGTGGTGCTTGATGGGCTGGAGACGAAGGGGAAGCCACTGCCACCACCCCCCCGCAGCCCTCACCTCGTGGCACCAAGATGTTGGCCAAGATGGCCAAGCCAGCCAGGATGAGGGAAACGGACTGGCTGAAGCGTCGCCCCACGAAGGTGATGGTGAGGATGGAGACCAGCTTGGCCGGGATGTCCACGGCCCCAAAGATGAGTTGGATCACGTAGATGTCGAAGTCAAAGTTTTGCAGGTCCATGGCCAGCCCGTAGTAGGCGAAGCTGGTGGAGAACCTAGGCCAAGAAGAGGTGAGGTGTGGGGGGCGAATGTCACTGGTGAGGAGGTGTGGGGTGGGATGTGGGGGGGTCACACACCATCCCCTGGCCTGTGGGATCCAGCCAGGAGATCTGTGTCCCGGAGCACGTGTAGGCCAAGAGATCTCTCTTGACCGAGTCCTGCACCGTGACTCAGTTTCCCTTTCCAATAAGGACCCAACTAAGGGGGGTGTTTGGGGAGGGGTGGATAGCGGGATGGATCAACAACTGTCCACCCACTGATGTCCTCCACCGCCGGGCGTACCAGACAAAGCAGAGGCAACAAGAGATGCGGCGCACGACGGGCGTCCGGACCAGGTCAACCACCGTGTGGCGACTCGTCGATGAAGTCATCTCCTTCTGCAT
>NW_009226617.1:38347-53909 GCF_000690835.1 Fulmarus glacialis | reverse complement strand
GCCCCGCTCCCGCTCCCTGCCCGGCCGCCGGCGCGGAGCTGCGGCCTGGGAAGCGTTGGTTCTTGTCAGCCTAAATTTCACACCGGAGATAACAAATGCTTGAAACCCAGGCGCTGCTTGAAGGAGATAAACGCATTTTCCCCCGTTAATTAAAACCTATCTGTAAATTTAAATGGAGATGGTGGCTATAGTAAGTTTTGAACTGGTGACAAATGTCAGCAGCAAAAGGCCCGAGATAAGACCGTGTCAGATCCGTATGCGACGATACGTGTCTTCACCCCGCAGTAAGCTGGAGCATTACACCGTGGGGCTTCACAGACAGCGTTTGGGGTTGACACCAGGCAGTTTAAGTAACCCATAACAGGGGATTCCGGGGAAATAGGGCCCTATTAGAAGAGGGAGTGGTTGGTGGATGTCTCATAGTGAAGCTGGGGGCTTTAAGTGATTTTGAATATTTGGTATTTCCCTAAACTTCTCTTTTGATTCTTTTGCCTGAAAGAAAGTACTTCAATGTACATGCTGTGTATATTGATGTGTCCAATATGTCTATTCCAAAACTGACAAGTGATGTCCACCTATAGAATAAGCGTAGATTTCTTTAAAAACTTTCTTTGTCCTTCTCCCTCAGCTCTTCGCTACTCATGTCAGGGACACTGTAGGCAATTGTTTGAAGTATCCAACCTATTCTGTGAGGTACGTAATTATTTCTGGTACATTGCGTGGGTGTGGTTTACGTTAAACACAAGAAAGCTAATGAAACATGGGAAGAAAACAGTGGCAGTGGATTCCATTCCTCACTGGAGATCGATACATTTACACCAGAAACTGTGAGAAGTGTCTGGTCTTGAATCAGTCAACACTGCAATTGCATTGTAGCCTTTTTTCCTCTTCTCTTTATCAAAGTGTGCGGTACGTTAGTAAGGTCCAGATTTACTAACCGGATTGCAGCTGGGAGGTTCTGCATGGGAACTGCATCTGGCCCAGCTGCCTTGGTAGCTCTAATGCTGCAATTTTTTCCTTGCAGAGGAAGCACAGAGGCAGTGACATGCCTGCCTGGGAACACACATCCAGTTTCTTCTCAGAAAAAAAAAAAATGTATCTTTCTTCCTTTAGCATCTCTACTGAACTTGCCAGAAATGTGTTTATCATGAAGGTGGATTTGTGGTTTTTTTTTCACAATAAAGACCATCTAATTCAGATAACCTGCTGAGGATTCATAGACTTTTGGACACTCCTAATATTCCTTTATTTAAAGTAGTGACTAAAAGGGGCAGGTCTGCTGATCCCTGGGCCATCTATTCTGACGCTGCAGAGAGATGGTTTAATTTGGATTACTGAGTATTTATGTACCAAGACAGGAACTCCATCTCCAGTTCTGGCTTGGGTTTCCATGGCCAGGTCTTTAGGACTTGCCTGGTTGGTTATTAGGTATGAAGCTTTGGTTTTTTCATAGTACTTATGTACATATGACTATAGTAGTTATTCAAGAGAGCAGATCTGCGTGCCCTTTCTGATGGGGTCAGGGTGCAGTCTGCTTTTGTGAGTCATCATGGCAAAAAAAGTTTTTTTAAAACAATATAGGTTTAGAATTCCCAAATTCCCCTCGAGGCTGGTGATGCTCAGTGGCCATTCATAATCATTTTTTATTTATCTATTTTACAATATTTTTCTTACATTAGATTAGCTCCTGCTACATACTAATTATCTAAAATGTTATTACATTATTAGATATTATTTTCAGCTCAAAACAGTAACAAAGTCATTATTTCAATTATTTAAAATCGAGCTGCATGAATGATTCAAAGTGAACAACTTATTTGATCAACTTACCTTCTTTTGGTAATTGCAGTATATCTACAACCATGTTCAAATTTCTTTAAATTTATTACTAGACAAATCATTGTGCATGTTTTTCTCACTGAATTGATCATAATTTTGAAACTTTGATCTGGAATGTAGGTGGCTTATTTTGCACTGTCCAAATAAATCAAAAGATATTGTGCCTGTTCTTGTAAGGTGAGTCTTATAAGTACTGTGCAAATTTAAAATCTGGTTCCAATAAGTGGTTGTGTTGTACTGATTTGCCTTTTAAATTCACGTTCTGTGAAAAACAATGAAATCAAATCATTTGAACATGTTTAGGAAGTAAACATAAAATGACAGAAGTGATTCTATTTAAAAATTTCAAATAAAAATTAGTAAAATTTTACTTATTTTTGCCCTTACCTTCAGTTGGCTTCAGTTAAAAAAAAAAAGTATAAAGTTCACAGGGAAACTGTAAGGTGCTTACTTTGCTGTCCTGGAACTGTGTAGCACGTATTATTGATGCTATGCAAGTTGTCTTTCCATTCACTTTCACAGACACGAGGGAGGTGCAGAGCAGTTCCCTTGCACACTGTGTCAGCTCAATAAACCCCAGGCTGTGGTTTAAAGCAAGCAGTGCATTCACTCATTTCAGCTTTTCTGTGGCTCCGAAAACGCCCGTTGGCCTCTTGGAGATCCTTAGGAGCTGTATCTGATTTGAAAATACTTCCTCTCTCTTCCTAACTCTGTTCCAAGAAGTTGCAGTGAAATAGCAGGTACTTACAGACCTCCTGCCCATCAATTCCGCCTTTTGCCATCATGCTCAACCACTTCGTTTTACCTTTTTCATAAGCTTATGATGAGTCATTTAAATGAAGTGATACTGTTAACTTTCCCTGAGCGGGTGCGCACACAGCATATGTGCACTTGTTTCTTGGTGGTACTTACAATGCAATATTAATTTTTGTTTTTTAAGACTATCTGCGTGATTTAGCAACCCAAGCGACGTTTTTCAAAGTAACCTTAGGACCAGATGGCTGGCGGGAGTCAGTATCCCAAAGACTAAACCCCCCGGCGCCAACCCGGGAGCAAGGCGGAGGAGCAGCAGCTCAGCGTACGGGGCGCTCCCGGCCGGAGGTGCCCAGCCCCGGGGATGGCTCTAGAAGTTGTCCTCAGTGGGACACGGGAAGCAAAGCGACGTACTTTGTCAGGCCTGTCATTGCTGCGGGAGAATTACGGGACATTAATCTGCTGAAATGCCCGTGCTAATTCTTGCGGTTTTGTTCCTGTGAGCTTGCGTTTCTCCTCCCTTGAAGCCTACACATTTTATTAGGTATTGTAAGTGGCTACACCTGCAGTTTTAAATGACTAACACAAATGTTATAATGGTCGCGATCAGTCAAAGAAAAAGTTCAAAGTTCAAAGGTCAGTCTTTTGTAACTGGCGAGGAAGAGCTATGGGATAATAGCTTGTTAATGTTATTTACCTCATTCAGCTGAAAAACTTTCTGTACGACTCTGTTGTGTCAAGACATTTACGTGGGCAATTCTGGGCATTGTCATTTGAATAGGGGTTAAATTATTCTGTTTTGTCATTAAGTGATCCTTGATTGGCAATCCACTACACAATGGGTGATCATTAGGGAAAGGCCATAAAACTGTTACACCATTTAAGAGTGAATGGTGAATGAAGCCAGATATCTCCAGGACCCGTTCCCCCCCTCCCCCAGACTACAGCTGCCGGAGAAGCAATTTAAAGCAGAAACGTTTAGAGGCTTGGAACAGTTTGGAACAATCACTTCTCTAATATGTTTCCTTAATTTTGTTTTGAAAATATTTACACTGTAGTGAACAGTGGATAAACCTGCTTATAGTTACCTAAAGCATGCCTAGTATTGTCAGGTCTCCTGATTTTATTGTATCAGTGTAAGTGGCGCTCTATTTAAAACCCAGGCTGTTCGAGTACTGAGACTATATCAGAACACTAGTCTTAAAAAAGGTGAACCGTGGCATGTTAGTTTCAGAGAAAATCATGAAAATGAGGCAAAAGCCCAAATAAAATGAGAAGTTGAGTGTTGGATGACATAGAAGGAAGAACGACTTGCTTAATGAAAATGCCTCCAATCCAGAAGCCAGGTGTTCAAGGCCTGAGCCATGGCTTTTGTGGGCCCTAGGCTGATGACTACCGCTGAGATGCAGACTTACGCTTTCCAACCCAAAGTCTTCTACTCTGTCAATGAATGTGACGACAGGCCTTGCAGTCTGCTGTAAATCACTTAAATTGCTGTAATGCTTATGGCAGGCCAGAGCCCAAACTGTACAATACGTAGCTTAGTGAGGCGGTGATTCTGCTGTGGTTAGACCTGTCCAAGTAGGGCTGCTGTGCTGCTCTCTCCTCTCCTCTTTCCCCAGCATGGTCCTGGCCCTGGCTCCTGTCTGACCCCCTCCTGAGTCATTTCATCCCACTGGAGGAGCAAGGAGGCACAGGACGGGAGCACGTGCCTTAGACAGGACAACTGCCTGGTCCTGACTTGCATCAGTTAAGTCGTCATGGGACCAACATATGAGAAAGTACTCATGCTATAGCTCATTGACGGCTTCCACCCAGCTTTACCTGACTTTGCCATCCTTAGTTTTTGCAGTCATGATGCCTAGGTGACCCCTGGGGACTGGGTTTTCTAACAGCTGTCCAGATAATTCCAGCCATGCTCTTGGGAACGGTGATTTTTCCATGACTGAAAAGCCAACACAGCTTTTAACTAAAACTGCAGAGCTAATTAACTGCTTAGTGATTTGTCCTTGCTTCTTTATATTCCAATTAGGATTGCAGCTCATCTCACTTGAGAAAGAACATGCTCTGTGGCCTGCAAAGAGACTTGTTTCTTCAACTACAATTAAAGATAGGATTCTTTCCTAGTAATTAAAGATACGCTGTTGCAAGCGGTGCAAGTGGGCTACAAACAGCCCACTGTCTGCTGGGGAGGCTGTGAACTGAGGCATGTTCTGTCTGTGTTTTCCTATACCCCCAGATGCGTAGTTAGACACCAAGTCTGCAAACATTCGCTCTTTTGCTTGACTTGGAAGGATCCATTGTCTTTCAGGGCCTTTGGAGAGTATCACGGTGACAAGTGTATGAGATCAGATGTTATGCTGTAATCTGCCTTTAAAAGGGAAAAAAGAAAAGAAATAGGAAAACATCCGCGTTTCTACATTGAAGTTCCAGCATAGCAATAGTCAAAGATGTTTTGAATAGCAATAGAAAAAGGTGTTTTAATAGATTCCACATATTTTCCAAGATCTGAATTTCCCTTTAAACTTGTACTGGGTAAATGTTACTCAGTTGCCCTTTTAGAAAACAACAATTTGACTTTTTTCCCTCTTTGTATTCTGACAAATATTGGTCTTGATGAGTGTTAAGGGACTAAAAACGCTAAACATCAAAGTGCTCATTATCAACCAGCCAGCTGCACTCCTTGCCGCACCTCCTCATCACACACAAACCTGATCTTTTCTGTGGGGACTGCCCCCTCCAGAGACACAGAACAAGTTCTTCTCTATGCTAACAGTGCACAACATTGTCAAATGATGTGTAATGATTTTATAATGTGAACTAATGCCACTAGGGACCGAACTGAGACTTCTGATTTCATTACACTCACTGCTGAGACTGGTTTGGAATATGAATTTGGGGCAAAGATAAAAGACTATGTTCATGTCCTTTACCCATCAGCCCTCAACCAGTATTATTTGGCATGGATCCAGACAAGGATCCTGCCCCAGGTATCTCAGGAAAAAAACTTGTGATTTATGTATGTTGCTATAAAACACTGGGAGTGCAAATAAGTACCTTTTACTAAGTAAACCTTTGTGCCATGATTGAAATCAGCGTAAGTCAGGAGAAACTTCCCTGCTGCATCGGAATCAGGCCTTTGCTGGCCAACACAGTGTTCCTAAAAGCTACTGTTTGTTAATATTGGTCTGCAGAGTTTTCGTGTTATGATAGTTACAGAGGTGAGATTTTGTTCTTTCTGTTTGTTTTTAATTAAAGTAAAAGTATTAGTTAACCTTTAATTTAGAGATAGCTCTAGAAATGTAAAGGCACTGTACATATGTGCACTGTGTACTAAGTTTATGGTATATTCTGTTGACTGAATAAAGCCTTTTTATACAATGACAAAAACGTAACCACACTAGCAAATGGTGTTCCTTTACCTATTATTGTCTGTGTTACCATGAAGCCTAGGATACCTGTCTGGTTTAAGTGATTTCATCCTTCTGTGTCCTAGGAGACTGTGAAAAATAGAAAAAATGCCGTTAACATTTTTCTCTAGAATGGATAATATGAGAATTAGCTTCCTTCTTCATTCTGGTGTAAGGAAAAAACCCCAGGCTTTCAGTCAAATTCTCATCTACTGTAAGTATGTCTGGTTCCATTGTTTTCAAGACAGTTTATCCCATTTGTACCAGCAGAAAATGTAGACCGTGTTAGTGATAGCAGGGAGATGAACACCCTGAATATCTAGCTAATTTTCAAAAGTAATGTACCTGCTAATGTGTGATATGGGAACTAAGTGTCCTTTATATACTCTTAAAGCACTTCATATGCAGGAGGGGTAGAAACTAATCCACCTTCAAAGGTAATTATATTGAGAATTACACTACTTCATGCAGTAAACTGTATTCAGCACCCTGCCCCCTTTTTTCCAGCACTGTACCATTGCCACTATTTTAGATACGAGTAAGAGTTAATCATAAGTAAATTAAATTCAGTATCTGAAATGGAAAGGAGAATCCTCACAAAGATACAAAAGCATCTAAAATATAGCTGGCGATTAAGCTTGTTTCCTCTTGCACTTATCCATACTGGACAAATGATTTACTTTCATCATCTAATATTTTTAAACTATCTTGGTTGTAGGGGTGACAGCCACTGTGAGATGGGAGGAAAGACAATACTAATCAAAAGTAAACCATGCCACTTTTTTTCTCTAGTGCCGCTAATCTTAATTGAATCAATCTCATGGCATATGTTGACAGTGAAAGATTGCTCGAACCTGGGAGGCCAAGCTGGACAGAGCTTCCAGCATAAATAAAAAAAAGATCTTCCTTAATCATTAATTTGTTCATTCACTCCCATTTGCTTCCATTCTTCAATGTCTTAGAAGATGTACCCCATGCAACCTTCCTCTTCAGCAATCATTTCCAAGTGTTTCTCCCAATATAGTCGTGTTTTTGAAGAAACTAATTTGCCTGAGATGAATACAGCAGAGATGCTTATCTTTTTTCTTTGTTTTAAAGAGGAATGTAGTTGGATATTATAGAATTGAGCATTTTGTGGAAAAGGATAGCATTTCTAATGAGTTGCAACAGAACTGAGTTCATTTGGGAGCTGAAATATTTCCTGTTAGAGGATATTAGGTAAATCCTACTTGGACTAGGATGGACTTGAGGAGTAGTTTACAACCTATTTGTGGATTCACAGTAGCCCTAGTCCTATAAAAGTAAGGCAGAGAGGTGAAACCCCTTTGAAGTTGGTGGAAAAACTAGAGAACTTCATGGCCTCTGGATCAGGTATGCTACAAATATATCTGAGGGTTCCAAGATGTTATAATAATAAAACCAATAAATAATTAGTAATATTCCATCAGATTGACTTTCCCTCCAGGATTTTACTGAGGTTGGTAATGTGAGAATTCCCCTGTCAACTGTTATTTTCATTTTATTATTATTTTGTTGCTACTAAAGAAGCAAACTATACGCACATACATGCGCCTCCTTACCCAGTTTCCCAGCACTTTATATATATTGCATTATAGGTTTGTCAACATCACAAAATTACTTGAATAAATTTGTTAACACACAAGATTTACACATACTTAGTGTATGAGCTATTATTTCTGTTCTGGTCTTCATATCTGCAAATGTTTATGTTTGCTGAATTACGAGTGTGAAAATCTTAAAAAC
The DNA here is from genome assembly GCF_000690835.1 of Fulmarus glacialis. Lineage (NCBI taxonomy): Eukaryota > Metazoa > Chordata > Aves > Procellariiformes > Procellariidae > Fulmarus > Fulmarus glacialis. The sequence goes on along the minus strand of NW_009226617.1, from coordinate 46,143 downwards.
CTAAGACCTTAAAATGAAATGTGAAAGGGTAGAGGGATCCTTGCAGAATCAGGACCTTAAAGGCTACGTTGAAGTCTCTCTAAAGATAAGGCTAGATTAGATTTGTTCTTTCTAACAAATAGTTTTAATTAAATAATGTTGGTAAGTGTGAAGTATAAGGAGAAAGGTTTTGATGAACAACACAGTGTTCGTATTTTATGTAATCCATTAAGGGCCCGTATAATTTAAAACATTGCTATATTGTGCGTTAATAAGACTCATTGTATGTAATTAAATGATATTTGATGATGAAAAGCAGATTTACTGGCGATGTGTAATAAAATCTCTAACATAGTAGCAGAACCTTGCTAGAGATGTAATTGTTTGTGCTGAGCATATATTGTCTATGCCAGACTTAAGTATAACAGTGTGTACATAACATTCACTTATTTTCCCAATACATTTATTCTGTCTATAAAGCAACTCCATTTTATTATTCCATTTGATTTGGGTATGTGCAGACAGAGTTACTCCCTTAAGAGAGATACACTCCTAAGTCATTCCTCAGGGATCGGTTGCACTGTATAACTTGAACTTCTTCCCAAAGCAAGGAAGTCACATTTAACTTCTTACTGTGGCATTTGAAAAAACAAATAAAATCTAGTTCTCAGAAATGAGAAATCCTTTATGCTTTAGTAGCCTAAACCAGTGTCATTTACAAAAATACCTGAGAAATTAAATAGGAAAACCCCAAACCTTTCAAAGGACAAATAAATCATTTCATCCATGCTTAAAATCAAGACAGCATATTTGGTAAAGTCTCTTCCTCAAGCCTACCCTCTTTTAAAGTGCCATCTTGTTTTATTTTGATGTATATCTTTATAGCAGAATAATTAACGTTTTACAAATCAGTGATGGTGAAGTTGTTCACATTATTTTGAGGGCAATAAATCCACATGCACATAGTTTTGTATTATAGAGATCATTTAAGTGAGTGTAATTTTAACATTTTGATGACAGTTTTAGGATCCTACCAAGCAGTGATAAAGCTAGCAGTTATACTATGTGATAATTCTGCCTTTCATTATAATGCAGAGTTTCTCCATACTAAATCAGGCCAAGATGCAAGCGATTACCCCTGGGCAAAATTCATTCATTATGCATGTACATTATCCTAAAATTATTGATAATATTTTTCATAATAGTTATTTTTCATGCATTAACTTTTGCAGCTATATTAGTATTAAGGATATGTTTATTAGTCTTAGTATTTCTTGAATAATAAATACAATCTCAGAGCCTCTTATAGTTTCTTTAAGTTGAAAGCGATCGTCAGTTATAATGCTGTAAGTCCACAGTGGAATTATGAAGTGGTGTATTACGCTGTGTTTAAGGAAAACATTAGAAAGAGGGTAATGAATGTCCTGTGTATCAGTGCAGTTCAAGACATGGCCCAGAAACCTTTGTTTGCTGTAAGGAAATGATGCTGCTGAAGTTGATTACATTTCACGAGTGTACACTTGGTACCAGGCTTGTCATCTTCCTTTATACAATATGCGAATGTATCAGCTGCTCAGAAGTCAGCGGCTCAAGCCCTTGTCAGTTGGGAATTTCAGCAAGTCACAAGCTAGGTTTTGCTGGCAGAGATGCTCATTTGTAACACAGGAATTTGAGGCCCAGGCTACACTTTTGGTGGTGTCTTAGGCAGTTCTGAGGACATGTGGAGAGGAGTGACAATTCCCAAGTAATATATTTCCTTACCTGCTCTTGTATCGCCTTACTCTTGAGATTATTGTGGTCTATAAGATTAATTATGTTGCAAACCAGCGATTTTCAGGGTGGATCTCACCATTTCTTTCTTTTTTGCCAGATGTTGCATGTGAGATGATGTCATCTCCTCTGTCACTAATTGCCTTGTGAAGCCTGGCCGCAAGAGAGGCAACTCAATAGCATAAGAGGCAGCATGGCATAGGAGGACGTTTTTGGATCAGTGGGGCTGGATATAGTTCAGGATATGTCCTGTATGCTGGCAAGGCATTGTCCCTGTGGTATGTGAAGGGTGGTCAGATGATTCATCTGTTGGGCTTTTGAGGTGCTATAGTGACATTTCCTGTCACTTCCACTCTCACTGACAGTGTACCCATGGCAGAAAAAGGGGTGGGGTGGGCTGGAGGGAATTGTCCCCGAGGACAGCTCTGCCCTGCAGACACAGGCTGGACCTGGTGGAGGGAGCGGTGGCAGATCTCTCTGTTCCCCAGGTGAGCGCATGGGAGGCGAGGAAAGGCTCTCTCTGTTGTATCTTTTCCCAAGCACATTTGCATAGAGGGTAGGTACAGTTCAGCCCTAAATCTCTGTATCAACATAGCTTATTGTTTAATTAAGAGATAAATTATTGTGTTTGGATTAGAAAATGTGATGATTTCTTCCTTCTTCCTTTCTTCTGGCATATTTACTAGTACAACATTGTGTTTTATTTTTTCATGTGCTGTCTTCTCCACAGGAGCCCAACACTTGACTTTTGCCTAGTCTGATAGCAGAGAGGTTTCGGTCATCTCAGTAGCCATATGTGAGTCAGTCTCAGGAAACAGTCCTCAACTGATGTTATAGAGGTCTTATTTAAAAGCCCAAGGACATGAGTCACCAAAAGGAGATAGCATCAGCATAAATGCTATTTACTCGTTTGTGTTTACAGAGTGGAAGGCCGGTACTGAGCTGAAGAGAGGGAGGTGCAGTGCAGCAGGTGGGACTAAGGGAGCTGCACATCACTTTTATTCTCCTGGGAACCAGTAGTCATTCCAGCTCCGACATGTATATGTCCCACAAGATGTCTTTATCTGTTCCCAGCATGCTATACTTTGGCCTGGATTAATCTCACTTAATTTCAAGGACTTTCTATGACTATAGAGACAGCCTAAGGCAACCAAGTTCTCCATGTAGGGAGCTAGCTGACAGTGTACATCTAAGTCTCTTTCCTTAGCCTGCTTTCTTGCCTCCTAGTCAGGGATGTGGTTGAAATGAGACGAAGATGGGAGAAGAACTGGCAGGGTGGCAAGAGGAGACATTTCCCCTCGTTGGCTGAATGGCTCTTATACCTCCTACACATTTGAGGAGAAGAGTAAAGGAGGACGAGTGGAAGAGAAAGCTATCCCCCAGCAGGTCCCCGTGCCTCCTATATCTCCCATCTATTTTTAATGAGATACCAAACAGCTGGTGTAAGAACAAGCAGAAATAGTCAGTGTTACTCCAGCTGATCAAGTAAAACTAGGAAAAGGTCTAGTGTTCGTTAGACACTTTGTTATCTTCTAACTGTAAGAAGTGCTTTCTTTGGGGAATAACTTCAGAGACTTGGATTTTCATGGTTCACTAACTGTAATAAATAAATCTGAATAAATCCAAACTTCAATGCCAAGGACTGAATCAAACTCACTTATTTTTATACTGAAAATATCCTGGCATTAAAAGGCTTAGCATGTTGGGCTGTTCTGTTTAACAACGAGGTGAAAAACGGTGCAGATGACTGTAGTAGTAACTAAAAAATGCTAGAACTCTTCTGTAGCTTCCCTTAAGGAGATAGTTTGAAGTTGCACGCTCAGACTTTTTCTTCACATGACTAATCCACTCTCCTGTGACCTATCTTTAGTTTGATATTGAATCAGGAACAAGAACTGTAGCTTCAGCTGACCCCAAACATTTAGTTACATTAATCACTTGGTGTTTTTGGACTCTGAGCATACTGAGTGAAAGACACTTTCTTTGCGAGACATTGATCAAACAGTCTACAGGTATCAGTACATCGAGGCACATTAATCATCTGGTGCATTATCAGTTCCACCAGGAGAATATGTAAATGTGATTCCTGTCAATGATAAGGGGAAGCAGAATTTATTTTTAAAAGTGGTCCATCTGGAGCTGTTGATATAATCTTACCTAAGACAATAGGTTGTAAAGATACATTTTAGCAGGGCTGCCAATGAACATAAAGAACAAGCAAATTAAAGCTATCAAAAAAAAAAAAAAAAGGAAAAAAGGAAAAAGATAGTGTCTATACTTCAGTCACTTGTGGGAATTGCTGTTCCACAACATCATGGAGGAGACTTTTTCTGCTTAATAATACAGTGCAGTTTTATGAAAGCTCTTATAATTGTTCCTTAACCACAAAAGCTTTGTTTGAGAGTGATGCTATTCTATTCTCTGCTTCAGTGCTCTTGCCCTAGAATACACCTGTGATATACTTGCCTTGTGGCTAAGGATGTGACGCTCATACTTACTGTGAAACTCTGAGGCAATGGCTCACCTTCGCAGATGGCTCACCTTCACTCATGTTAATGGGGCTGCCTGTCTGAGGGATGCAACATGGATCTTGCTGAAAGCATTTTTGCATAGACCTTCTTATATTATTGATTAATCTACTCTATTTCTTCACAAGGAAAAAAAAACTTCTTTTACTTTTCTTCTTTCTTTCTTTCTTTCTTTTTTTTTTTTAAACCTGTGCCAAATGGGCACTCTGCCAGAGGGGCAACCACACAAATATGTATTCTGTCAGTGTGGGTGTGTGAAAAGCTCATTCTCCTCTCATGAAGACATGTTTCCTTGCAGAAATATTTCTTGAGGTCTTTCCTGAGGGGATTAGAGACCTGGGGCAGGGAATTTGGTAGAGATTGAATATATAAAATGGTCATCTCATTTCTACTTCTTGTCTCTTCAGTGTTCTTTCCTACTTTCCCAGCATCTTTGGGCTACAAAAGTGGAACAAGGACTCCCTTGGGAAGATGAGTGCTTGTCTTTAAGGCGTATGGATCTTGCTAGCTTTTGGTCCCTGAAGACTGGAAGAAACGCAGTACGATCTGTATGCAAAGGCTGAGGACAGAGCTTGCTTTGGGTCTAATCTTGGCTCTGCTCAAGTCAGGAGGAAGTTCCCTACAGTGCAGGATCACAAAAGATTTTAGGATTTCCAAGCAGTCTGAGGGGCAAGTGGGCTAAATTCTGAAGTTTTTGAGAGAACAGTGCTAAAAAGTATTTTTGAGATATTAGGGTTATAAGTCATGTAATTAATGCCTCCTTATCTTGTAGCTGAGACAAGATCCATAGGATTTGTGTTTTCTCTCCTTACGGGACAGCATTTGGCTCTGTCTTATGGTCAACGTTATGGTTCTTATTTAAATGTGGAAGAGTTAGGAAAACTTGAATGTAATTGTAATGTGTCTGTATAAACAAAGACATGATTAACTGCATATGCACGATGCTGCCTGGGACGCTAGCAAGGAAAACAATGTACAATTTCTGCACATGCAAAAAAGCCTCTTTGAATGTCCTTCCTTTTGCACGTTTAATATTGTTTGTCATCATGTTGCAACCATATGCCCTTCATAATTATATTTCCAAATACTTTACTTGTACTTTTTTCAAGGTCAAAGGATTATGTCTGCACATTTCAATAATTAGTCATACAGTGTATTATAAGTGCCTTATGGATTCCCTTTATCATATCTCACTGTTGAGCAACATCTTAACATTGCTGTTAAGTGAAAGTGCTTGTTGAAATGCAGGATTTTTGTAGAAAATGTCCCAGCTCCCACTGAATAACATAAGGATAGAGAGCATGCCACTGTGTCCTTGAGACAGTCAGTATGTAGCCGCACCTGCACAGATAATACGTTTAGTGGCATTTTAATATAAAGTGTTAAAGGTTTTAGGTTTACTCTTTAAAGGGAAGAAAATAGATACAATATTTCTGGTTTGCATTGCACCTTGCAGGATCTTTCAGGAAAAGACCAGCTACTGACATTTTTTCTGTGTCCTGTTCCGCTTCTCTAGAGAACACAGCTGGAAGTTAGTTAGATGTTATTTATGCGGGAAGTCATGTAGGCTTTCAACATGCCATGGACACAGTTAAAACACTAAAAGAAACTCATGACTTGCTTAGGAAAGGGAGTAAACCATATAGGCTAAACTGGTATATAATATATACCACTTATATCTCAAACTGGGTCGCAGAAAGCTTTAGGAATCTGCAGGCTCAAAGCACTGGGTGAACATATGCCAGCTGAAGTCTTCAGGGAAACCAGGGAGAAGAAAAAACCCTCAGAAATGACCAGGAATCCACAAGGTTTCTAGAACAAGAAAGAAAACTTACAATGCCTGTAGTGGTGGTGGTAGACTTCGACCCGCAGAGCTCAGGACTCCAAGGCTACCTGGAGAGGTAGCTACCCAGGAGAGCCTAGAGGCTGCTGACATTTCCAGGGTGGCACAGGACACTGGCTAGGTGGCAGAGAGATCCCAGGGCCAAACCCAACCCTGCCTGAGCAGGGGCTGCACGTTAAGCAGCCTTTTGCATTGCTAGTGAGAGCTGGAAATGACACGTCAGGAGATTGTCATCCATTGCACATATTTCTCTCTTCCTTCCCCTCGCCCCTGAGTTTTACTCTTTTTTTCATTCTTTCTTTTTTCTTTCCCTCTTCTTTCTTTTTGTTCTCAGTTATAATTTCACAATGGAGTATTTAAGAGTGTCTCTAATGAAACAGGACTTGTGCTGCCAGCAGTCATTTTTCTAAGGTGTAATCAACTAAATGATAAAAATAGCTGATTATAGCAGCAAGTTCAGGCCACAGCAGTAAAGGGAGGCTTAGCGTTTCCATTACAAGACTGATTATTGAGAGGTTTATAGCTCAGTTATTAAAAAGAAGGTACTATGAAATTTGGCATTTGTTATTACAGCAGAGAGAAGTTTTTTTGAGTCCAGTATTTAAAAGTCTGGTTTATTTTACTGTATTCTATTTCATTCTCATGGTCTATGGGCATAGAAGCAATAAATAATGAGAAAAAAAAGTGTGCCCGTACTAGCGCTGGTGGCAAATGGCAAAGGTGGACAAATAGTTCATAACAGAGCAGAACAAAAATTGCTGCCCAGGTCTCGAAAGAGCTGCCCTTTGGGCAACTTTGAGCCCATTACACAGCAGGCAAGCAGAAAGCCAGTACTGCGTAATATTTGTGGCCCTGGGATGGCCTGGGTGTTGTAGAGTCTGAGATCTAGGACCAGCACTAGGGCTTGGACATCCCTGGAGGCTTCAGAAATTCTTCTGAATGATGATGAGTCAACTTGACTTCTGAGACCATTTCTTCTGTTTGTTTTTTCCTTTGAGAAGGTCTAACTCATGATTGATGCCTTATTAATAATACTCATTTTATCACAGTAGATTCTTGCTGTGGCCTAACCCAGAGGAAACTTTCAGATGAGGAAGAAGTTGTCTGGTTGTCTGACTCAGACTGCAGAGGTCTCCGTGTTCTGGTCTCTGTGCTCTTCTCTTAGAATAAATTTTGTCTTTGGTAGGGGTAAATACAGTTTATTCCACATTGGGATCATCTCTTTTAAAGCAAATGTATAGGTTGTTGGAAATTCCATTTGGGGATAATAGAGTGGTGTGTAGTATTGGGGATGTATTCAAGATCCAGAGAAGAGAAGTTAAATTCAGAAGATTAAATGGGTATCATTAGAAAAAGAATTATATTAATGTAACATTGAAAGACAATGAAAATAACAAGAGAGATGGAATGCACAGGTCATACATTTTGTATTACACATTGGATAAGGACTTAAAACCACACAAATCTATAATTTTAACAATTTTATCAACTTTTTGAAATTGTTTTTAGTGCAGAGGCTGGGCTTGTGTTGACAGTTCCTTCCTTTGGGATCACTGCAATGGAGCTATCTTCCATGTTTCAATAAGCTTTCCTTTTTTCTCCCCTTTTTCCTTTTCCTTTTGAATGAAATATGTGCTCATCTTTAAGAATATGAGCAGCCTCATTTATTGCAACAG
>NW_009226617.1:0-38316 GCF_000690835.1 Fulmarus glacialis | reverse complement strand
AAAGGTATGCAAGAATTACTTTCTTTTTAATATGTATAAAGGCCTTCAAATAAGAGGTAAGCTGTTTACGCGTTTAGTAATGTCAATATCCTATCAGGTCTGGGTATGTTGCCTTTTTTTTTTTTTTTTTAGCAATTGTGGACTGTTTTATATCATAGTCATTTCCAGGGGACTTCAATTTTTTTTCTCATTTATGTTTCATTGAATCCTGGGAATATTTTAAGGGTTCTTTTGACATTTCTAAATGGAGGTTCTCTTATCTCAATGTATGTATTTCTCTGCATATAAGTTTTGCTAGAATGTTGCTTTTTTTTCTTTAATGCTGTAGCTAATTTTAAAATTTTCTTTACCATTGTGCTGCTTTTTTTCTGGGAAAGATGGCTTTTAAAATACAGATGGATATTTAAAACCCTCTGTTTACTATGCCCAAATTGTTCTGGTTTGAGGTGAGCAAATACTAGAGAAATGTTGTTTACCTGAAATTTTCAAAGATGTCCCAAAGGCAGACACCTGGAAATATTAGAGAGGGAAGGCTAAGGTATTTATGAGGAGCACCTTGGTGGCTCTTTCCGTCAGGATCATCCTAAGAGACATTGTTTATAAATGGATTATGAGCTTCAATCGTTTTATTAGGATTTTTATTTGTGCACATTAAAGCTAGGTGCGTTATAATTGACCCACACTTACTGCAATTGCTGAGCAAGTCTGTTCCCCAGCTACCAGAGGACATTTTCACAGCATGCTTGGTAAGTGTGTAATTTGGGAATGTGAATTCACCTTCAATTATAAGTTTGTCTTTTCTTCTAAATAATAAAGTACTTCCAGGAATATGGCCATACATAGGAAATTCCAACCCTGATTTTCCAATGCCGCTTTTGTTGGCTGTTGTAGACCTGGGGTCTTAACTGCTTCTCTGTCTGGCCACCCTGTTGGAAGGGGAAATGCCTGCAGACACGATGTGAGAGCAGATTGCTGATGAGCTGCCTTATGCCCTTTAGGTTTCAGTTTTCTGTGGATTTAACTTGACTGGACTGAATACAGTTGCTTTCATGTATACAGAAAAGATGGTTATGTGCAAATTCCCCATTAGACTCAAATCACAAAACCCTTTGAGGAGGAAAGAGGAGATATTTCACTAGGCTTATTGGTCTGAAAATTAACTGTTTGCCAATGAGTCGGTGGCCTGTGTGCACAGTGACTGTCCATGGATTACCCAGTCACTGTTGCCTTACAAAAGAGTCTGACAAATCATGTGTTTTTAGTGTGCTATCATGTTAAACCATTGCTTTGCTAACACGTCCCTTGGGCTGCAGTCTGGAGACACGAGTCAGGAGATGTTTCCTTAGTTGAATATATGCAGAATGAAAACTATTGCCATTTGAAAGCGTCATCTCACGGGGGAAAGGGGAGGAGGGAGGGCGCAGGAGGAGGATGTTGATTGCGACTGACATGCGCCTTAATATCTGATGTGGCTTTCACACTTGGAAATATTCAGGACTCCATATGTTCCAAAAACCCCACTGAACAGTGCATATAACATTGCCTTTATCATTCTTTAATCTCAGTTTAATTGCTGTGGTCAAATTACCCCATACTTAATAACCCACAGCTTGGTATATTATTTAATATGGTTGACACATACTTTGTTTTAAATGTCAGTGCTGGTAAAGCCCTGGAGTTGGCAATGCTGTGCATGATAGATGGCAGAGGAGATGGATCATCTGTTCTTTGTCTGTGCTGTTGGTATGTTGGCTGCAACTTTTTCAACTGTGACACTAGACTTATGCCAAACCCAAAGCTACTGAATGGGTAACATTATCCCTTGTATCTGATGTTTTGTAGCTGATCATTTTCAATTTCTCTGGCTGTTTTTACAGGAATGTGTAATATTATATCACCCACGTCGAAGTGGCGAACTAGTGTTGTTTCAAATGGGCTGATTTAATTATTTCAGCACCCAGTGGCACCTTTGTTATTAAAGGATTTTCACAAAGCAGTACATAGTCTAATTATGAATTTACACAAGAGACCATAACAGCATCTGCTGGGTAAATAATATACATTTGTAAAATGGTCTAGCTACTAATTTACACAGCCGACCACTGAGACACTGAAAGGCTGTTGCATTCTGTCATGTCAGCTCTCAAACACTTCCAAGCATTCCCGCTTCTCTTTACAACTGTTAACAAAACAGTGAAAATCACATAACTAAAATTCCCTTCTAGAAAAAATGGTACTGTTTGGAGTTGGTGAATTCAGCTGCAATTTCAGCCAAAGCTGCCTTCTTGTCCCCAGCTGGGTAGCAGTGCATGGGAAGTGTTAGATCCCCAGTATTCCAGGGCCTGCATTTACATCAGCACGAGCACGCAGGTTAAGGAGGAGGTGTACGTTTTCATTCTGGATTGCTGGCTCCTGCTCTGTTGGTGCAAATCTGTCCTCAAGCCAGATTAGCTGGTCCCCAGAGACTTTCTCCCTGCATAGGAGAGCCTGGGGGAGAAGATAAGTGCCATCGTAACTTCTGCGTCACATCCCTACAACTGTGTTCCAACTGCAGCCAGGACATGCTTCTCTGAATAATCTTTGCCCACAATCTTGGTCCCTTGCAGCTACAAAAGGTAGGTGCCAGTCACAACAGGTCAGGGGCTGCACCGACTTGTTCTGGAAAGGCTGGTTGGTCCCAGATCTGCAGATGCAAGCGCAGTTCACTCATTGGGAACACTTTGGCCTTATTTTGGCATCTGGGCGTTGATACAGAGGCACAAATTATCTGCTTCTGAGAACAGCTATAATAAATTCATGCAGTTCCTGGGTAACAAGACGATGACAGCTGGGGAGTAAATTGCTGGTGTAAGGTAAAGTTTTTGCCAAATCAGTGAGACTGACATTCTTAGCCTGGAACCCATTAGTGATTAGTGAGAATAAGATTTAAGATTTCTCAAACCCTCAGCTACATGCAGCTTTGCAAAGTGGAAAGAAGAGGTTTAGCTATGGCTTAGTGCTAAGAAGAGAGGAGCTCAACATTAGGAAATGCCTTGACTATCTTAACTATCCATGGAGATGCAGTTGGCTACCAAAGCAAAAGCAAGCCAAACCGAAAAAGACTGAGGAGAAAGAAACGTAAAGAAGCATATACTGGGTGATCCTCTCTCTTCCTGTGTTTCTGGCACACAGAAGACGAGCGTGGAGGGAGAACATAATGGTTTCATGCCCGTCAACTTGAAGTCTTATCTTTTTGCAGGCAGGAAACTGGACAAGCTCTCCCATAGCAAATCCCCCTGTATTTCCTCACAGCTGTCTCACCTTGTAAGCCACAGAGCCTTTTCCAGCAATGCTAAGAAAAGATTTATGTCTACAGTGCAGGAGAAGGTCTCCTTCCCTGTTTAAGTCTGAATTCTACATCAGCAGGCGACATCTGGGGGAGGGAATTTGGACTGGTTTTCCCAAGCGCTCTATTTTCCATTTAAACATCATGCTTAGAAAATGATCCTATGCCTTCACAACAAAGCTTGTGTTTCACATTAAAAGCACATCCACGCAGCACTGTTTATCCAAAAAAGAAAACCAATATAGCTATTTTTCTTGATTCCTTGAATATAGTATGGGACAAAGAAAAGAGTAGGAAAAGTTGGAAATAGGGACTCTGCTTCCCCAAGAGGAGTGATGATTCTCATCAGTCGTGCCTCTTGCTCCTGCATCCGTGGTGTATTTACTCTCAAAATAATAGAAGAGTGGTATTGGAGAAGGAAATCAGCAGTACCCTAAAAGGAAAAGACCCTTTTGAAATGCATAATATGGACTGTCAACCTATTGGAAGGCTTCTTCTAATAAATACCTGCTTTGTTTATATGTAAGATCCTTTTAGCAGCTACATAATTTTAAGCACAGGCTTGTATCCTTTGCTGAATGAGCAGCTGGATCTGTGGAGGATCCAGTTTTTGCATTGACCAGGCAGAAGACACCTTCTGGATAAAGGAATGAAATATTTATTGATAACGTACATTGTGTCTTTTGCCTCACATTGCCTTCATATTGAAGACAACATGGCAATTTGTTGAAGGAGAAGAAATATATTTTGCTTTGTTGCAGGCAGTAAAGTAGCTTTACAAGGCTCTCAGCTCTTGTTCAAGTGTATCATACCATTTGTGATGGCTTTATAAACTAAGCATAGCTTGAGAGAGTCAAGGGTGAGTCAGCCTGAAAGAAAACCTATAATTAATATTTTACTCTAAATGATTTGGGAGTAAGATTATCCATGAAAATTGGAACTATTACCCGGCTGTGCATAATGAATGGTGGTTGGGGTGGGCAAAGGGGGAGTTGAGAGAGAGAAAAACTGTGTTTAAGATGAAAGCTGCTTTCAGTGAAGACAGGATCATAGCAAAAATGTAACAGGAGAAGTGAAATATAATTAGGAACGTGACATTAATACTGGATTTGCAGAATGTTGCCTAACAGGTGGGTGGAGTTTATTTGACTTTGTTTCAGCTGGAGTATTGAATCACACAGATGCAGTCTTTAAAAGTATTTTAGACTGTGAGAAAAAAGGTAACAAGAAAGTTCAAACACATGAGCTCCCACCATCAGCATGTGTCCTCGCTCTTTCTCTTCTAGCTGTAATAATCACCTCCCAGTTAAGATGGTTCTTGCTCTTCCTCTGTCATTCCTTGTTTCTGCAGCTCTGCACTGGAAAGCAGAGGGGATATTGGGTTTCCTTTCATCACAATGACAAGTCGGGGAAACATCTGGTTTAAACAAAATGTGCAAAAGGTTTGAAAGAGAATTAAGGTTTTTTTGGCATTTTTTGTTTATGCCTGTTAGACACCTATTTTTATTAAAATAAAATTTATGAGTATAATATGAAGGGAAGACATTTAAAAGATTGAATTGTGGAGTAATCAGAGAGGAAATCTATGAAAGGCAAAATGTCCACCAGAATGGACAACACAAGTCACTTTCTGGACTCCAGGATGGAAGCATCAATATAGAAACATTTGTTTCAGTTTATGAACTTTTTTGCAATCTAGCTAAAATATCAGCACCACCTGTGATACGAGCATCAGATTTATTATCAGCTTCTCAGGAATTGCAAAACAGCCTAACTCCACCCGACTGTTAATAAATCAGGTGCTGAAAGCACTTCAAATGAGAACCTTGCTGAAGAGACAAGTAACTCATGAGGATCAAAGGCTCAAGTCAGTTAAACTGGCCATTTGCCCTTTTGGCATAATCAAAATGTATTTTCAAAAAAGAAGAAAAGAGGAAAATAAACAGAAAAAAAGTCATGTGACATGATGTTTTTATCAGACTGGGACAAATATTAAAGTGGGAGTGGGCATCAGTAGTTCAGTTACTCTGATTCTGCAAAACTGAGTTTTATAACATTGCAGAGTTAGTAAAGCTTACGGATTTGATCCAAAGCCCACTGAAATCAATGAAAAAAGAGTATTTCTTTTGATTTCAGTGGTTTGGATCTGGCTGTTGGGAGCTGCTTGCTTTGGACAATCCACTCTCCAATGAAGCTGACTTGTCTCTTTGCTGTATTCCCCTGTACTCCACTGATATTACACACATGCAGAAAACCAACTGAAAGCCAGGCTTCTGATGAAAGAAATTGCCTGAAAAATATTGCAATACCCAGCTTCCTGGATTAATTAATAAAATTACTTGCTCATCAACATAGATTACATGCTGGGCATTTAGCTGGTATGCTCTAGGGAAGGGGTGAGTGAAAAGTTCAGAAGTGGGTGGAGATGTAGAGAAGAGAGAGGAGGACACAGGTTAAGAAATATCATGACTATCGATTCATGATTGCAGGAATATTTTTTTAAACACTGTGTAGCTCTGATTTGCATGAGCAGCATTTGCGTGGCTAATAAGCTGAAGCTGTCAGTGACATTAACATTGGCAGCTTTACAGGAGCTATATTTTCACAAGCTCTAACTCTTCTTTTCACCCTTGCAGTGGGCATAAACTGTAGGGATTTTATTATTCAGTGTCAGCGAGTCTCCACTTATGTTTGAGTTTCCTCTTTCTTTCCTGTGTCCTCTCACTGGTGGTCTGCAGTAGAAGACAGGTGGTTGTTATGAACTGGGTGTTTTTTCTTTTTCTGGATGACCGTTCAAGTCATAAAGAGAATGAGGAAGAATTTTTGGATGATCATGTCGTCGCGTGGCAGTCTGGAAGGGGTCTGTATGTCAGGGTAAGTATGGGCTTCATGGGTGTCTGCATTACCCTTGATAGATGATGCATTGACCTTGTGGGCAGCAGAAACAACCGCAAGAGGAGCGTTAAGGTGAACAGGCAGGGCTGAGGCCCTTCTCCCACACTTGGTAGTGAAGCAAATGTGAGTCACAACCATCAGTGTGGGTGGAAATGGTGTTTTGGAAGAATTTAATGCAGAAATCCATGCTTTCAGGCTTGCAGTTGTAATGCTGAGGCATAAAAGCTCTCTCTTTCTCTTGGATACCCAGGAGTGGTGGCACTGACCTGAGGAGAGTTAGTCTGGGTTATAACTAGTGCAGGAGGGAAACCAGTCACGTTCCTGCGGGAGCGATGTACACCTGAAGTGAGTGCAGAAGTGGATGACTCACTGGGTCAGTGTGTGACGCTGTAGATTTTACTGTTTGCACATGCGGTTGGTTTTGTGTAAGAAACTGGAGAGCAACCTAGTTTGTACTGGGTTGAGGGCGTTAGGAAATCTGGGGAGTGGAGTGGCTGAGAGCTGTGCAATTTCAGTTGGGCAAACATCAGACATGAAAAGAGCATATTTGCCGTCCCTCTTTGCTGTGCTTTTGCAGGATATCTGATGTTGGGAGAACACCGTCATTCAGATTCACCCACAGTGACAGGTCCATTCACTCCCAGCTCTGTGCTCTGAGAAGAGTCATTTCAAGCTTTGGAGTGATGTCTCCAAAAACAACATTGTTCCACCGGTTGTCTTTAATAGGGATTCGCAGAAGTGCAGGTCCTGGTGTTTGCTGTGCAAACCAGGGGAATCTTCACCAGCCAGGCTGTGGTGTACAAAATGAGAGCTACTGCTGATTCAGCCCAGAGACTTGTTTTCAGAGAGCTCATGTGGGTTCTGTTTTATTACTGGCACTTGGAAAAACATTTTTCAGTCCTGTGCTTTAAAATTAACATTGAGCAACAAGCCGGTTTTATTTAGGGTTTACTTCTCCATTCACTGGGTTGGCAGCAGAGTTGATGCTGGCAGCAGAAAGGTCAATATTTCAGTCTTTGGCCTTCTTTGAAATATTAAAGGTACTTGAGTATAATAATTCTCAGTGAGGAGTGCATCTCTTCTTAATTAATTTTAAAGGCAGCATATTGCAGCTTGGGGTCCCCTCCTGAAAGCCAGGCAGTACTTCCCACAAAGGACATGAGTCTGTGCTAGCTCAGGGTGCACATCCTTCCCTGAAGAAACGTTGTGCACCTCACAGCGTGAGCTTCCAGCTCTGCAAAATGGCATCAACAACCTGATCTTTCATCAAGCTTAATTAAACATCTGTTTTTTAAAATTATGAATGCCTAATGTGGGGTAACCTAGTGGAAGCTTTTTGATCTGTGTAGATACCAGGAAATTTTAGTCTTGTTCCACTATGTGTACAAGGGGAAATTAGGAGTTCCGGAGTCGGGGAATTGGGTTTTCTATGGCTGAGACTGGGCTGCACTTTTCTTTTGATACAGAAATTTTAGGAACATTGATGAGTGAAGCAGACACATCTGCTGTGTGTAGTGATTCTGTCAACAGACCTCATGGTATACAGCCAGCCTAATAATCACAAGTGCTTCTTTCTGTTTAAAACCCAGAAAAGGAACTGACATCTTTTATCAGAAAGACAGACAATCTGTATCCCGTGACAATTCCAGATTATGGATCCCAAGAGGCTTTCCTTACGTTCGTATTTTATCACGGAAATCACAGCTAGTGCTGTTTATTTTCTATACCTCCACACAGTTTTCAAGGTGTTGCTAGCAGGACCTGTGCTGACACTGACATGTGTTGTTGTCACTTTGCAAGATCTGATAGAAAACCCCAGATATATAAATATCAGTGTTTTCTTGCATCTTCCTTTGCTTTCAGTGGTTTTGGAAACACTGGCGCTAGTTAATTCACATGCTTCGTATGTTTTGTAGGCTTTTTTCCTACTTCTAAGAAAAGACTTGTTCCTAGTAGACTGGTTTGGAGTATCACTCTCTTTTGTTGCTATTTTTATGTTAGGGAGCTACGTATATGTCATTTTTCTAGCTATTACTATGGAGTGGGATAAGAATAAATGTCTGGGGAAAAAAGAGAAAACCTTGATTATTTGGGAAAATAAGCAGCTTTTGCCTGATGGTTTTTCATTAGAGTATTCGTGTCCTGCTGCTTTGAATGAGTTCACCGCTCAGACCCACACCAGAAGTTGGGAGGATGGACAGCAGAACTGCTAAGGAAATGCAGGGCTCCGTCCACACAGCCACACTCCACACAGCTGCTCACCATCCTCCGTTTTGACATGAAAGCTAAAATGTCACTCAGGTACCTTCCCTCCGGACTTCCCTTACCCTAGGGATCAGTAGTACATGAGAATGACCCATCCCCGGTGTACTGACATCCACAAACTCATGATTTGTCATGGTTGCAGTTCCTTGAAACTGAACTTTGGGTTTGTGAGAACAACAGGTTCTTCATGCTGATCCCCAGTGATTTGACTTGCTTTGCCTGGCAGACTGTCAACCTTCTCTAAAGTTATAATCATCTTTTTAAGGCTTGGGGCAGATTTTGGCTGAAAATATTTGCTCCTGAACTTACCTATAATTTGTTCCTTTTTTTAAAAACAAACAAACAAAGAAGTTTATATAATATATATATTCACATATATATTCATACACATATTCTTTTTCCCACTTCAAGAAGGCATCTTAAAGACCAGTTCAGTAGTCCAGTGGACAGTAGGTCACACAGCAGCCAAGTACACTGGATAATTCTGTTTTCGTACAAAGAATATCATTAGTTTTTATTGCCACATGCAGAAGACGGAGACCCTGTTTTTGCTTCTGAAGCCCACACAGCGCAGTAGATCAATCCAGCGTATCCATCTCAGAAAGAAGCTACATTCCTCTTACTTTTATTTGAACTTCAGATGCCAAAAAGTGCTTAAGCCTTGATTCTTCATGTCATGACACCTCGTTTAGTTTACTCCTGCACAAAATGGTATGTTATTGGACTCGAGGGCTTTGCATCATGTGTCTACAAAGCAGGGTAGGAATCAACATAGACATCCAAAGCTTATTTTACTCCTTTCTTTTCTCTACCCTGTATATAAACTATCCAGATGGTTTCTGGCAATGGAATAGTAATGACAGTGGGATGGTAATTTCATCTTGAGTTTTACAAGCAAGAGGAGGGGCCAAGAAGGAAATCAGGTATGAAGGTTGCCAAATACATCTTCCATTTATCATTCCAGCTAACAGGGGCTAAATTATTTCTGAGTGGCAGTTTTAAAAGGGAGGAGAGAAAAGCAACATACATTAATATGTGCAAACATGTACCTCGTGCTAGAGAGGTGTCTCTGAGGAGTGGCTGGCTTGGTAAGCCAAAGTATAGTCCTTCCTGCAGGAGAAGTACAGCGTGTTACTCATGCGGGAATTCTGGTCATGCTGTTGGAGCTGAAGTACCTGGAAGTATACCCAGATAGCAACAGGCTCTGTACTAGTGGTAACACGAAAGATAGACGTTTTTTACAGGAGCTGGAAATGAAGGGAGTATTTTTGTCCAAAGAGTATTCTCACTTGGGGCCCCAGCAATGTTTCCGTCCTGGATAGTGTGCACCATGCTTTTTTGCAAAGAAAAGAGACTTACACAAATACAAGTTTTCACATCAAATAACCCCAGAATTCTGCAAGAAGAAAGGAGAGCTTCATCTTTTGCTTTGGCATTTTCATGCCATTTCAAAGAGGGGTAACTATTGCTTTAGATTGTGATAAAGAATGGGGCTGTGCTGATCTAACCAGCTCAGGATGTGGCCCATCATATCCACTCTGTGAAGGTGTTTACAATGCTGTTCTGAAAAGAGTCATAGGTAGACAAAGCATCCGGTGAATGGAAAACAACGTGCTTGAGTCATTTATACTAGACTGTTTTATAATATGCTATTTCTCAGGTGCAGGCTCACATTTACTTGTCTAACCATTGCCATTATTATTATATAGTAATTGCAATTTACCCTTACAAATTAGTTGGGTAAGAGGAAGGATTAAATGACATATAAAAAGCATACTGACCGGAACTAAATAGAAAATTCCAAGGAGGAGTCCTTAAAATAAAGCGATTGTATAATATTTAATTGTATAATATAAACTGTAATTTCCCAAAAGACATTGTATTAGTCTTATGGTGGTTAGCCATTACATTTGGTCCATTTATAATCACTTTGAGCTACTTAAATACAAATTTAAAAAAGGATCAAACTTTTTTCCCACTAATAATGCCTAGTGCTTTCCCCATAGCTTACTCATCTTCAAAGCTCTTCACCAACATTAGCTAATTATTCTTTTTTCTAATTAGTAGAAATTGACTATGGTCAAAAGGGCCATTCAGCCAATTAGCGCAGTTCTACCTTCAAATCTCAGAGCTTCTGACCCAGAGCTTTCAAATGGTTGATGAAGATATCAGAAAGCAGTTGTGCTGAGCCCATATTAAAGGCAGCCAACAGGAGAAGAAGAAAGAAAGAAAAAACCCCCACCTCAGGGAAGTGTATCAAATCTTCTCATTTGCGCCTTTCCCCAGAGGCAGCAGCACGGAGAATGGAGGGCCGGACCCGGGGCTCCTCCTGCCCCGCACGCAGCTGCCGGGGGCACGGGGCAGGCGGGGTTACCCTGGCCTTATCTTGGAGGCCTAAAGGCATGTCGGGTTTGTGGTGGCCACCTCTTCAGAGGCTGCTTCTGTTCGCCTTGGGCGCTGGACGTGGCCGGGGTCGTTTTGGTGTTACCCGAGTGGTGGCCCTGTGCGTGTCCTGCTGGTGGCTGCCTGGGAAAGCAAGCATTAGCTTTGCTCTGGTGTGAGTATTCTTTCCGTTTTTAATTGTGTGGTAATACACAGGAAGGTGGATTTAGGAAGTGATTTGGGTTTCTTTAAGTCATGTTTACATTCAAACTGTCTTCTCAAAAGAGTGTTTCTTCTGAGTCTTGCGTGCAGCCCTGCCGCTTGCCAAGAGTCGCATTGCTCACTTTTTAAGACTTCATATGCATCCGTAACTCAGTATCTGTAACCTATAGGTAGCAGAAAAACCTCTGGAAATACGAACAAGCTCACCCTTCCTTTGTGTTCTGAATTTCTTTACTCGTTCTGCTAAAAAGACAGCTGAGTGACAAACCCTCATCGCGCAGCAGCTCGGTTTGGCTATTCGAGAACAGCTGCGTATGTGAGACTTGTTTATGTTTCAGAACTGTGAATGTTTTAACCCTGAACAACAGTGTGTGCTCCGGGAGATTAATATCTGCATTACATGGACTTGCTGAGAATAAATTAACTCTTGATGACACGATTACTGTCTTAGTAGTGTTCGCTGCATACAGTTGCACGGTGTCTAAGATATTAATGTGTTTTTGTGAAGAATTTAGGAAACAATTTATTTATATGACTGTGCTTCATTCCATATCACACCAGGACATCAATTAGCTACTATCGCCTGTAAAAGAAATGTAAATCATGTGTCTCATTGGTTACGAGGATAATACTGGGCCAATAATTCACAAAGAATAATTCATTCCATGAATTGTGCCTCATTCTGTGCTCATGAATTGCTCACAAACAGCTTTCTCAAGTTTTCATTTTTCAAATGTTTATAATGGATTCTTCTTGGTTACAGTTTACTCATGGACATTTTGAATATTCAGGACTTAAAGTTTGGAGTGATTTTGTTTGGTCACACAGCACAACGTATTTCTTTCTTGACTGAATCAGTGCAATTTTTAGACTCAGTTGATGTTGTGAATAGTTGTGAGACTTAATGCAAATATCCTTTACAAATTTTTGTAAAATATTGTGCTTGGAAAAAAGAATTTCTTTTGACACTGGCCAGAAATACATAAAAAAGTGAACCTCCAGAATGGTGAAAAGCAGAGTAAGCTTTAAAAACGATTATGTGGAGATTTTGAGGAAAACATACTCTGGGAAATAATATATAAAATTAAAATCACTCTCACCCCCAGTGCAGTTTCTAAAATTAGGGAGCAAAAATGATTGCCTTAGGAAGATCATTAACTCCAGCCACTTTTAAAAGAAAAATAATTTTTAAAAATTAACAAGAATTGTGTGGATTTTAGTTCCTGTTTGTTTAAAATTTTCTGCAGAACCTTTGGATTTAATAGAAAAAAAGATTTGAAAGGTTTGACATTTGCATTATTAGAAGGAGTTGTGTTTGTGTTGGCAGCATGAGAACAAGGAGGAAAAGGTGAATTTTCTAGCAAGTGGTGCTTTCTGAACAACTTGGAGATGATTTAAGAATTTTCCTGAATACCCTGGCTGCATATAAGAAAAACAGCAAATACATACGCTAAAAAATTAGGTATGATTTTAATTTTCAAGACAGAGCCTAAAATAATCTTCCTGACTCAAATTTATCTTTTTTGCCTGTAGGTGCTGGCACAAATTAGAGACAATTTTAACCATGCCAATTTTTGAACCTATCCTCAGTACAGCATATGCGTTGGAAGTGAGGTAGCTGGTTTTCCATGATACTGCATGTGTGTTGAATATTGGATTGAGGGGTTGAACCTAGTTTTTCTTCCTTTTGCTGAAAATAGATAAGATGGAAAATTTGCAAGTGTTTCATTTTTTTGGTGTTTGATTCACACAGATTCCCAAACCCTTTCTTCTCTGAACAGTCTACTGAGAATCTGAAATCCATCCTCTTCTCTCATATTGCTCGGCATGCCTTTCCCATGCTAATACATTAAGAAACTTTTATTGCACTGAAGAGCATATAAAGTTCACTGCTTTGCCGTGACCTTTTCTCCTTTAAATTGTTTCATCATTGTGACCATTATGGACCAAAAAGAAGATGTAAAAATGTTAGGGACGTTTATTTCTAGGAAGGTTAAGCAACTTTTGCTATGCCCTTTTTATATTCTTCCAGACCTTCTAAAAAGAGACCGTAACATGACAGCGATGGCCTCCTTAATTACATTTTGTTGTCAGAGGAAGCATGCTTTAAAAGAACAGTAACCCAACACTCCTATAGTTGAGGATTTCAATAATCTCAACCAGGTTCACAACATTTGAAAAACCCCAAACCTTCTGTCAACTGATTGAAACGAATTTTACGCATGCAAGAAATACAGTCATCTGGCACAAGGTTCTGTGTTACGGGGCTCGGGCAAAAGGATCCAGTTTCAGTTTGCCAGAGTTTCATGAGCAGTTGGATAGATTTCACAATGGCAATGGCTTATCAAAAAACCAAAAGCTAAAGAGCAATACGCTCCTGCTGTGCTTGTTTCAGTAATGTTCATCTCCATAATAAATGTAAATCAGGTCCTGGATATTGCCAGTGTAGTACTGAAATCTTAATAACAGCTGAAGAGTTAAAAAAATACAGATATCGGTGGAACTCAGGGTGGGTAATACTTTATCTCCTTCCTGGCCTTTTCGGGTTGGCTGCTGAATCTGGTTGCTTTGTTTCCATCACAACTTCTGGTAGCTTTGTTCAAAGCAAAGGAGAAAATTGCTCCTGCATGCCTCCATTTTATATTTGTGTAAGTTCTGTCATGATTTTCGAAGAGATTACCAGGGAGAAAAATCAAACTTCCAGTGGACTGCTACAGGATAGGATATATGGACTTAAAGCCCAACAAAGGTGGGCAAAAGGTAATGCATTGAATTTGGCGGGAGAATACAATAGGTAGGAAATCCCAAACAGGGGCATGTGCATTTACCCAAAATTGAAAAGGCTGTCATCTGTACCTATTCTAGGGTTCCTGTAGCATGCCTGTTAGTTAGGTCAGTGAACCTGCTGGCCTTTCCTTGCAAGATGAATTGCCTTCACTCAGGACTGTCTGGGGAGCAGCGGAGGCTGTTGTGGCATTTGCAAAAAAAAAAGGAAGGGGCCGTATCCGACTGCCTCCCTTGGGAGGACACAGCCTGTGTGTCCCGGCTTCTGTTTCTGTAGAACAAACATGCCTACAGTCTGTACCAAATTTAAGGTCCTAGGAGCAAAACTTCTAGGCTCCTACTCAGGACTTATGAACAATCAAAAATGAAATTGGTCCCAGAGCAGTCTGCATTGGTTGCACCGGACTGAACTCTGTGCATTTTGGGAAAGGCTTGCAGAGCCTGTACAAATATCTATGTAGTTCGGATCAACAATGCTCAGATTTTAGGCGTCTACCATCGACTCTCATTGGCATGATTCTAGATGTTCCCTGTGGCCTAGAGCAGAATAATCTGTTGGCATGGTGTGAGAATTAAATCTTTAGCATCTGAAAAGTGCCTTACAGCCGAAGCAGGCTAGGTACTATACCCTGTGCCGCTGTCCCCATAGCCTTCAGGTACTGCTAAGGAGCACAAAGTATGGATCTGTAGTGACTCCTGAAATAGCCACTCTTAAGAAGTATATGGAAAATGTCCAAATCTGAGTGGATTTATCCAAAAGGAGGGATGACAAGAACCTTGTGGAGGTATTTATGCAGGAAAAACACTGGGAGCGTTGGTACATTTGGCCATAGTATCATGCTGGGCAAAAATGCCAGATAGGGTGGGGTGTTGCCATTTTCCCACGGGATCTCTATTGCTGGCCATGGTGAGAAGGCAGAGAAGAAAGGAGAGGCTGTTGGTATCATCCTCTGATAAGTTGACAGCTGTCCTCATAAAGACAAAATGAGTTTAAAAAAAAAAAAAAAGTGAGGGAAGAAACAGGGAGGTACTGAGATAAAGAAAGAGGCTATTTTGCTAACATGAAATGTGCTCCATGCCTGGGAGAGTGAAGGAGGGGCTGGTACGGTACAGTGACATGTGGGACCCTCTGGGAGGGGGATGCTCAGAGCAGCGCGCTGGAGCTGGCCATGCCGCACATGAGAGCATTTCTGATGAGTTCAGCCTCAGGCTTGCCTTCGTGGCCAGCGCGATGGTGCCTTGTTGAGCACTGCACAGCAGTAGGTTATCAGGGCAGCTTCATGACTCGGGAGCCAGGTCATTCCAGCTGGCTTTGAGGGACCACAGGCTCTTGCTGCGTCACAGCAAGGGAGCCTTTAGCCAGGTTTGTTTTTCCTTTGTGAGATGTGGACCCTAGATAGACATCCAAGCATTTCCTCGCTGCAGGCTGCCCCATCTGAGGCTGTTTGTTTAGGGCCTGTGGTGCCGGGGCTGACTCAGTACATCTGCAGTGGGAGAAATAGCTGTGGCTCCCTGAGCTCTACTTCAGTCCGGGTTACTCAGGCTGTGCCCATCACTTCAACATGCTGTTTCTTCAGCATGTGCCTCTTACTACTGACTTCTCCACATTCCTTGTTTCTGTCATGTGTCCCAAGTGCAAATTTTTGCCAGATAACACAGAGGAAGGTGTCCCCTGTACAATTCTGGAACTCTTCTGTCCTGAGATATCTGAGGTTATCTTCAGAGGATTCAAATCCTGTGCACCTCACAAGCACGAATGATTATATTTTGCACTTGAAAAATTGGATTAGAAGAGGGATTTCATCAATGACCACAATACATATGTATAACTTTGATTTGCAGATGCCCAGATTTTAGCAGTGTGGAGAAGAGTTTGGGAGGAATGTTATATTGCAAGACGGTGGCTGCAAGTTCTCATTTTAGTCCTTTTTGTATTAGGTACTGGAGGGAACAGAAGCTAAAATGGATGAGTAAGTAAAATTTTGAGGCCTGACTGGTTGGGCAAGAGAGTCACATTCTTGGAGCAATAAATAGCTCCTTCCAGATCATGATGTGCTGGCAATGTTGGGGAAGCAATAACATGGGACTGGCCCAAGTTAATGATATATATTAAAGGAGATTATGCAGATATCAAGGACATGTTTAGTAAAGCATCTATTGTCTGCATCTGTCACCACAACATTCTGGCAAGTGTTGGGAAATATGGAAAGTGTGAAGTAGGAGGAGAAAAACCCGATCTGCATTTGTTGACTGCTTGTTGACAGCAACTGAGTAAGACATTTGCAGAATGCTTTAAAAGTTTTTTAATTAATTGTTGGGATTGTTTATGCACAACCTATAAAACCCATTCTGATCATGCTTCTGGCTGCCAGAGTGGGGAAGGCTGTTACAGGGAAGGGGTGTGTTTGTGTGCGTCTGTGACTGAGTGTGCGTGTGAAGAGAAAGCAGGCAAGATGCTTAGTACTAAAGCCTAATCCTGAAATAATTTAGGCTACAGAATGATCTTCGCAAAGGAAATAGAGATTGACTTTTGATGATGGCAGGAGAAGAGCAGATGTCTCAGATCGAGACACCTATGGTACCATGAGCTAGGCTGGAAATCCATGTCCTGATGTTGCACCCACCGTGAGTCGTTACCTGCAGCTCGGCTGGATCCCTGCCGAAGCGCTGTGGCAGATGGGGTGTTCCTCTCCATGCGCAGCCTTGGGATAATGTCTTCAGTTCAGGTCTGATCCAAACTTTGCTAAAGTTCGTGGAAAGACGCCAATCAGCCGTGAATCAAGGGCTTTAATGACTATGTATTCGTCTAATGTTTTGTATTGTAATTAAGCTGCCATTTTTTAAAACAAAATCTCCTCCCACCCCCCAAATTGCCATCAATCCTTCCAACAGGAGTGCGCTACAATTTAATGTAAACTGGGACAAGGAGAGGGTGTGGGACCGTGCCAACACAAATGCTCATTTTTACAAGCATAGTCCTGAATGGAGGATGGAGCAGTTTTGTAAGTTCTGTGTTCTCCGTTGTCGCTTAGGTTAAATTTTGAGCAGTTTCAGTTATCCTGTCGCTTTGTCGCTCGCTTGTAAATCAAATGGGCTGTTTTGCTGTTGGCTTGTTGAGTGCAAGCACAAACAAGAGCTTCTCTACTGCTTTTCAAACTGTATTTCAGTCCTGAAAAGGTGGCAGTTGTGTCATGATTTACAGCTCCTATTTGGTGTTTTTAATTGGGAATTTACACGACAATTTGTGGCTACATGATTATGTTAAGATTATCTTATAAAAGATCTAGGACAGTTGTTTGTGAAACCCTGGGGGCACATACCAACCTCCTTAGTTATCTAACCAACTGTTGTGCTCCTCGGTTAAAAGAGTGGGGCCTTCAGAAGTGGTTTGATCTTCCTCTGGAAGGTTAAAGGTCGAATGACTCATAAATGAAGAAAGAGTGATTTAATCCAAGGAACCTGTGCTGTTATTGTAAAACAATATTCACCGGTGATGGTACACTGCTGTATAAATGACAAACTGCGCAGCAATGGAAGTTGTTATTACATCACTGGAAACTTCACCTGCACTACATTTATGACTCCATAAACACAGGTTTATTTAACAGCTGTGGGAACACCTATGGCCATTTTGTGTTAAAGGTCAGGAGTCCTAAATTTCAGTTTGCATGTTAGTTTTCATGGGCGAGGTTCATAAAATGTGATGACTAGCATTAAGTGATCAGAACGTAACCAAAATATAATGTTGGGGGAACCATGTGCTAATACAACCATTTGTACTGCGCCGTGTTTCCTTGAAGGGCTTGGGAGGGTTGTTTGTTTGCTGAGTGTTGCTCTGAAAACACATTTATATCACTTGGTCACAATTCTGTCTCCCTTTCAATGAGAGTCTGTAATTGTATCTGCCGCCAAAGTTAGACTCCAGCAGGGGTTTGCCTTCTAGAATATTTTTAAAGGGGGCAGTCAAGTCCAGCCTATTTCAGAACATGAATTAAAGGTAGCCGTACATACAGCAGCTGCTCCTCAGTTTCTTTGCCAAACTAGATGATTAAAAATACTAACATTTATTCTTGAAGTTGCCATGTTAAACAATGGGCCAACTAGCTGACTGAACAGTGAGCTGTGTATCGCCAAGTGCACAAAATAAAGAAAAATTAAAGAGAAAATAGTGTGTATTAATGTAAATACTTTTCAAATGGGCATGTGGTTTTATGTAGATGGTGTCTCCTCGCAGTAGGTCCTCCACAGGAGCACGTGGCCACTCTGTAAAGGATAAGAAATAACTGCTGGGTGAATAATTATTTTTCCTACTTTTGAAGCATTTGAAAAGCTAAACTGAATCTCTATTTGGAGATTAAATTGCATATATGCTGTGGGAGAACAGGAATCTCCCTCTGGTTTGTGCAACATTGTTCTCAGCTCCTTTTCTGTGGCCTGGTCTAACTCATGCCACACATGAATATCCGGGTGCTCCTTTACATTCCCCACCCATGTTATTGCTTCAGGTGTTGTACTGTTGCTCAGTGAATGGTAGCAGATTTTTAACAAATTTGCAACAGCAATCTGGACTACTGAAAGGATTATGACTAAACCAATAAATTACTATTGTCTGCTTTCATCACATGACAGATTTCCATAACCCAGTCCAGTGTGGCTGAAGGTTTTATGCTGATAAAGATTACTGAGTTTACTTACATTTTAGAAACACTATTGTTCCATTAGATTCATAAGCAATTGTTAGTCAAAGATCAAACAGAGATAATTACTGTTTTTTTGCACTTTTGGAACACAGATGAGATGATTAGAAAAATCCAAGAAGATATGAAGCAATAACGAAGCTTCTCTTAAGCAACGTCAAACGTATCTTTCTTGTTTAACAGCATTTTGTATCTCCATCAATAATCTCGCCAATGGTCATATAATTAACTATGCTAATAATGCTTCTTTTAGTCTTTTTATTGCTATTATTGCTGTGAACCTACTTACGAGCAATCCACTGTAATTAGTAATTAATCTGATGATTGTGTTGCCCTATGCAAATGTGAGATGGAGCATGTTGATTTAACCACACCAGCCTCGGTCTCCGCTCCACACGTTGCTGCTGCCATGTGCACCAAACTGGCACCCGCCTGGGCTGGGCTCCGCTGGCGCGGAGCTGCCTTCATGGGAACGGGGACTGGGGACGGAGCGGCCTGTGTGTCACCGTGTCAATCTTGCCTGGCTGCTGTCAGCCCCTTTGCTTTGAGAGCACCTCCCGGTGCCAATGCCATCTTGTTGCACGCACAGTAAAGAGGAAAATGCAAGACTGGCTGACTGGGACAGCAAGTATTCCTGTGAAACACATTGTTGAGTATTTAATATGGAAGTATTTCTCCTCCAGTTTGGTGTTTCACATGGAAGCCATTTCTCTCTCACTTTCTAAACATTGCCTTTGATTCTCTTTTCTTTAAATCCCCAAATTATCCTCATCTATTCACTCTTGTTTACTCTGGCAATCTTGTAATGCTAGCATTTGCCAACATCCCACATCCCACTTTTTTTTTTTCTTAGCTTAGAATAGGAAACAAATGTGATGGTATTTATTGGCAAGTGGTGACGTTCTTGTGGCAATCATTGTGCTGAGCGCTAACAGAAAGGGAGAGGTGAAGAGAATTGAGAATTCCCACTTGAAAGCAATCTTTTTTTTTTTAATTATTGCTGGTGGCCTTTTAGTATTAGAACTGCCACCACTTTTTTTTGCAGGGGATACACAGTAATGGAAATGAAAATGTAAAATATCTTTTAAAGAGATATTGCAAGCCATGACTTAAGCACCTGAGCCTTGGAAATCCAGCCTTACCTTGGCTTCATCTTACTGTCATTCCCTGTTGCAACAATGCAACATCAGGTACTGATCTCTCAGTCTCAACGTGTGTTGTAATTATTCTCCCTGTTTTATAGCACATTTGAAGGTTCCTGAAATTCATTGTTAGAAAAATGATGTGCTTGCGTGTCCCTGGCATAGTTTTTATCCTTCTCTAAACAGGAGTTAGAACAGGGCATTCAGCAAGCAGATAAGGAAGCTGTCAAGAGCCCAGCAGACTGTGAGGTGGCTCTAAGCCATTATAATGCAGGAAAGTGATATTAACCCAGTGAGTGGAAAAAGTAGCTTTTAATGTTTTGTAATCACATGTAAGTGTGAAAACTGAAGGCACCAATCAGGTTTAGGGGAGGTAGTGCTATTCAGAGCTAAAAATTTGTACAAAAAGGCAAAAATATTTTTCCATCCACCACTTACAACATGGAGCCTAAACCTGCCTAATCCCTGCTCCACGTAATCACCAAAAAATACCTGTCAAAAGTCTATCTACCTGTATAAAGCTGGAGATATTTGACACTTTGTAAGTGTCCCTGAATTATCTGTCTTAGCAACATACACCTCTGCTGAGCTGTGCAAATACAGCAAAAGGTAGGGTTCTGGTGAAACCAGTATTTACACACTATCTCAGTGTTGGAAGTAATTAATCTTCAACTGTATGAGGCTCTTTGTGATGTAAAGCAAGTGCTGACACTTTTGTGTAAACATGAAGATTAGCATATTTACAAACTGGTAGATGTTACTTTGATCAGTGGCTGCTTGCACTGGAAAGGCATGCTGGCATGCGGGTTTGCTCTTCATGTGACAAAGACGTCTAATCCTTTTACACTATTCTCAGATCCATATTTAGAATTCTGACTTGTGTTTTCTATATCCACTTGAGCTTACTGTTTGGTTTGTTTAGCAGTGTTCATCCACTCACTCTTTATACTCACTAGTGACTCATTCCAGTTTGTTTTCTTTGCAAAGCAAGCAGTAAAATTCCAAAGTAGTAAATGACCTGGGTGAAAAACCCTTAAACTCCTTTCGATTTAATTACTAAAGCAAATTGGAACCACTTGCAGTCAGGCTTTTTGATGGCCCGTATAAAGATCTTCACTGTTTTCCTTCTTGCTTTTAAGTAAGTTAGTGTGAAAATTAGCCAACCCAGCTCCAGCCTACTTCTAAAGCTGTTGCATCAAGATTTTTATTTCTGTGTACATTTACACTCATCTGGAAGACTTTGAAAGAGGCATCCTAGATGCTTGTTTTTGTTCATTGTAATTTAATGGTAAACTGTAAACAATACATAATTCATTTTAGTGCAAATTATAGCTTTACATACTGTAAACTGGTTAGTGACGGGATCTTGTGGTAACAAGATAATGACCTGAGCGGGTCAGAACAGGCTGGGTCTTATCTTTTAAGAAGGATGAAATAATGTTATGACATTGTCAGCATATTGTCTAACATGCTAGGATGCTAGCAGCTCATTACTTATGTGCAACCCATGTGCCTGAGTAAACGATTGCAAGATTGGCCCTTCTAGGTGTACATGCGTTGGCAAGATCGAACATGCCAGGCGACCGCAGAACAACAGGAGAGATGTGTAGTTGAGGTAGGCCCACCCACGCTCGCGGAGGAAAGCTGAGCCTGAGTCTGTTCGGTGGGTGGGGTACCACTGCTGTTCTCAACGCTGATGCCTTCATTTGAATGCTGAAAGCAAATCTGCTCAGCCTAGCCATGGTTGTCGGAGACGGGAGACACAAGTCTGCTTGGTCTTAGAAGCTTTCCTGCTTTCCTCTGGCAACCTGGATCTTTGCCTCCATCCCCAGGCACACCTGTTAGCTTGTCAAAGATGAGGAAACTCCTTCTCACCAACCTACTGTCTTCTAGAAGGTGTCAGATTAAGCCCAGACTCTTTAGGCACTTGACCTGGCTCCTACCCACACACTAAAACCTCTGCTCTGATTTTAGGGCTCTGACTCATTTCCATTTGGAAACAGCTCCCAGTGATAAATGCATGATTTGGAGACACAGCTACCACCCAGCTGTTTGCCCTTATGGCACAACTGGAAAGACTACTCCAGCATTTTACCAGTGGTTCAAGCTAATATATTGGTCTGTAAAGTTGAGATGCTGAAAGCATCCCCTTCCACCCTGCAGTACAGAGGTGTAACTGCTGCTGGAGGAGTGAAGCAGGCACCTGATGGTGGCAACAACTTCCATGAGATTGACTACAGCCCTCAGTGGCTGTTGTCTGCCTTGCCCAGAGCTGTAAGCTCTCCATGCAAAATAAAAAGAAAAATAAGTCTCAGCCATCTCTCTAGCATCTTTCAAAAACGTCAGAATGATATATAATTTCATATACTAAAGGACCTCACCAGCTTTCCAGCCAAGCAGGACATCTATGTTCACAAGGTTGGCCTGAGGCTCTTTGGTGGGATATTAGACATTTTACTCTGTTAAGAAACAGCTGTGAATAACGCATAAGAAAGGCATATAATGATGCCTTGTGTCCTACATTCATTTTTCCAGGGCCAGTGTCCCGGGTGCACCACTGAGGGCAAAGTTAGCATTTTCCCCTTGAAATATTTCAGTCTGTAGTCTGCAGTCACACAAATTTAGAGAAAGTTCAGTTGCATGGAACTTCCACCTTCGTATCTAACCTATGAAAACTAAAGACAGGATCTATGTTTTGATTTCTTGTTAAGCAAAGTAAGCAGGTGAAGTGCTCGGAAAAGAAACTGATACACTTTTCTTGCGTTACTTGCAGACCATCACATGTATGTTAGATCTATTACTGATTAAAACTCTTGTTCAACTGAGGATCAAAAAAGAAACCTTGACACCTCATTTAGCTCTTTTCATGACTGGATTAGCCTAAATAGAACAACTTGTCTATACGGGAACAGCACAGACACTTAATTTTTAAAATATTTTCCTATCTAGGCAGAGAAGCTGTGAATAGAGAATATAAGTAAGGAGGAGGAAAATATTTTATTTGATTGTGGTGATGAAAAATGAAAAAGTATTGGGTGAAATCTTGACCCCACCAAAGTCAATAGAAGTTTTTCCATGTTTTTCAGTGAAACCTACTGTATTTCCTACCGATATTTAAGGGGAAAAAACCCTCAACTTCTGCAGGTTATATTGTTACTTATTTAAAATGGAATAGCTGGTTGCACATTTATTAACTAAAATAGTGTATTAACTGAAACCTTCCTAAGTATATATTAAACTCTGTGGTTTACTAAAAGCTTTCAATATGTCTGGGTTGATTTTAACTTAATAAACAGATTAGAAGATATGTAGTTAATATGCTAAACAAAATGGGATTTGGGTAGTTTTACTCTCAAGGCCATTATTTGTGTCTTCATTTTTTCCACGTTGCAAGTGTTCAGCACTTCTGTGACTTAAATGAGCAAGCAGACGGCGAACACTTTGCAGCCAATACTGGAATATAAGCCTGGATCCGTCAGGCTTTCAGTCTGGTTCCCTTCTGTTTCTCCTGTGCGTTGCTAAATCAGGGCAATGGAAGAGCCCATCTCCAAGTTGCCGAGCCTGTGCTGTCTTGCAGGCTAGCCCCAAACATTAACATGATGACAAGTAAGCCAGGCAAGCTTGGACCCTTGGGATTATAGCCTGACTAGGGGCTGAGAGCACGGAGGAAATTTCTGCAAAGGCTGCAAAAAGGGAATAGAGTCTCAGGACTACAGTGAAGCTGGGAAGCGGCAATAGTCCTGGATCACAGGATTTGGGACTGGCAATCTGATTATTCAGCTCTGTAAGACCCAGATCTCAACCATGAACATCGTATGAACTTTGATGTTTTTAATGTTGTCTATGGCTGTATTGTTGTAGGGAGGACTGACCTTTTTATGCTCTCACAGGTCTTTTTTTCTGACAGTTTTATGGGCATAAATAGATAAAAATCTTCATTTTAGGAAAAACATGTATTTAGGAATTTTAGGATACTAATTTCACGTTGCCCTAGAGCATTTTCTGCAAATGTTAACATGCACATACTATTTCTGGTGATTAAAGCAGAGTATTTTGACTTTAAAGTGGCATCTTCTGAATAAATCTGTCTCCAAATGATTTATGCATGCCATTAGGATTTAGTGCTGGTAGTTGTCCTGGGAAGCCTGATCTGGTCTTTCAAGAGTTGCCTTAGCTTTATCAGTCCATTTACATGTGGTCATATTTCAACCTCCAGGAGCTTTAAAATGTTTAGTACACAGAACACAAATTTAGGCCTGTGTTTGTTTTTATTGGTGGAACCTCTTTCCTTTCTTCAACATTCTCAAATGTTCCCTGGTTTAAGTAGAGTTATCTAAGGTAATCCACTCTTGCCCTTACCAGGGATATTCCACTTTGTTCATAAGCACATAACATAACTCTAGTCCCCAGTGATTTCATTGTGAAATTAAAACCCAGACACTCATCCAGATGTCTTAGAAGATAAGGGCAGGCCTAATCCGTATGTCACAGAGGACTTGAGGAGCAGGAATTCACCTATACATCATCACGTTGTTATTAGCCTGGACCATGGCAAGCCCAACACAAACATTTTCCACAGGGCTTGCATTCAGGCTTGGCAGTGTTAAGAAAATACCCTCCAGCAATGTGTTATTTTAGGCTGAAACAAAAGTAGACATGAATGGCAAGAGGAACAGAGAAGTATTGTTTTTATTTTCAATGTGAACCCATAACTTGTGTTAAATGAAAATCTAACCAACTAAGATGTAAATACCATCATGTTCAAATGAGCTATCGAATATCAACACATTTATTTTGTGATGGAGTACTGATGCTTGTCTTCGACACTGTGGGAAGGGCAATTTAGATAGTAGAAGCCAAAAGCTTTATCTGATTAAAACTGATATGCTGATTGATTTTGACAGAGAGAAATCACTTCCATTGCAAAAAAGAAGGCAACAAAAACATTGTGTGTTTGTCATTAATATGAACAGTGGCACTGAAATTAGAAACAAAATGTGGGCCTGTGAAAGAGGCAAATTTTGCCTCTATTTTTCGCAGTTCTGCCACAGAAGTCACCCCCAAAGTCACCATAGTTATTTTGTAAAATCCATGGAAAATCCTTAGGGTAGGGACTAGAACCCACCTCTCCAGGAGGTGACCTAACCTGCACAGCCGCCCGTTTCTGTCTGTTGCTGCCTTCGCTTTCTGCTTCTCCACCTTGCCCTGCGAGCACTCCCGAAAGTGAGTAGAGAGATGTTACAGGATAACGATGAGGGCGAGTTTGTGATTAAAGCATTAAACTGGGAGTTAGGACTGGTTTGGGTTCAGCTCCTGCCTATGCCACAGACGTTCTGCATGGCCATGGCACGCTTTGTTTTTGACAAAATTCATCCCTGTGCTGAGAGCCAGCTAGAGACTTGGATGCCATCTGATGCTGGAAGACAAACAAGGCTTACCCACTGGTTGAACATTATACAAGTATATTTAGAAAACTCTAATGGCGTGTAAGCTTTGTGGTGTCCTTCAGCAGAGGGCTGAACCTCTTGTTTATAGTCAGTGCCTCAGTGCTCCCTCCTGCCAAGCAGGAAAACTGCAAGGTTAATCACATTAGCGTTTGTGAAATACTACTGTACTGTAAGGGACACATAAGTGTATGTCTATTAGAAGGAAAGCGTAGAGATTTCAAATGAGCTGCCCAGAGTTTATGCACTTACTGAATAGTCTGAGTCTCACAAGCATGAAAAAATGCCCTGGAAAAGTCTTCAGAAAAAAAGAATAAGCTTTATTACAAAGTCTGAGGGTTGGTTTTGTTCTTTTTTACTGGTTGCCTTTTTTTTTTTTTTTTAATAATATGAATATCAACTGTAAATTCATGCAAAGATGTTTATGAAAATCAAGACTAGAAGAAAGAGATCCAGAAAAATGGCAGGACAGAGAAACACTTTTTAAAATGGAATTTGGGTTTGATTTTTTTGTTTTAGGAAGCGATCCAGGTTACCCTAACAGAAAGCAGAGACACATTTCAGCTGGGGTCTTTTTGTGCACAATGCAATGGCAAAGCAGTTCAAGACCAGTTCATCTGTGTGAAAATATGACCCTGTATGAGTCTGGAGGTCAATGAAACCACTGTTGATCTGCTCAGGGCATGCTGGTCACTGCTTTGGGGTCACTTTGATTTATGTGCTTGGATTTTCCACTTCCAGAAGAATAAAATATGGGTGACTGTCTCTTAGTTGACTCTCATTTGTTGTTGTAGGCATGTGTTTTTCTCAGAAATATGCACTATATGAAAAAGTCTGATAAATTTAATGTAAGGATATAAAGTGACACTTTCATGGAAGATGAATGTATTCTCAGTCATAATTAGAAAACAACCCTGAAAACCATGGCTTCTTTCTGGTTTCTTTTAAGCCTTTCTTTTAATGTACAAGCTTGCCATCTCTCTCTGGTACTTAAATGTCTCCTTGTTGTGGTTTGAGTGTTTCACGGTTTTTACAGATTTACTTTTAAGATTCTTATGTGAAGGACAGAATTAATGGTAACACCATTCAACAGATGGGACAGTTGAGGCAGACTCAGCGATAAGCTAAAAGAAATCTGTAGCAAACCAGAAAGTTAATAGTTATTACTGCTCTAATTCCTCCTATCCAATTTCAAAAGTAAAATGAATGGAAGCTTTAAATTTGCTTTTTTAGTGCAAAAATTACAACTGCTTCTCTGCTGAGATGTCTTGGGACCATTGCCGTAGGTGGTCACAACTCCACAGAGAATTTGGGGCACGATCTTGAGTACCTCTTGAAGTTTGGCAGGGACTTCCAGGCCTTCATGGTGACTCTGTGGACACCAACTCTGGTTTCTTGAGCATTTCACTGGTGGGAATTGGTACCAAATACCTTCTTCCTGCTGTGCAGCTCAGCATGGTGAGAGAGGTGGAGATCCAGAGCTCTGCTGTGCTCAGGAGGCACAGCACACCCTGCCTCTGACATGAGGGGGATGGGACAAAACGTTGTCTCAACTGACACCAAAAAATTTATTCCTGTGATCATTTCACATCATTAGTTTCAGTGGAATAACACAGGGGGCATCTGAGTAGATACATCTGGATTTTTTTTTTTTCTGGTTTTCTGCCGTACTGCAAACCTCAACACTTCTGGCTCCTGTGTCACTTGTTGTTCCATTGGTGAAAACAGTATTTCCCTATAATAATTGCTATTCTAAGTACTTCTATCAATCAAGACTCCTTAATTTGTCCTATAGGACTCTTTAACCCCTTCAAACTTTCAAAAAAACCTATTAATGAAGGTCAATGCCACCTGCTTTACATGTGACTGCTGAGAGCCAGCAGTTAGGAGCAGACACCTATAAGGATGTGTAGCTTGGAGCTCAAGAACCACTGCTCGACCAGTGTATCGGAAAGGATGTTTTTGTTAATGCTGATGAAATTTTGCCTTGTTCTTTCTCTACCCTCTGATTAAGTACATTTAAAATATACCTGTGCCTTGACTTGTTTCATCTCCTAAGTGTTCAACTAATTTTGTGGCTACGAGGGAAAATACGTGTTATCTATGGGGGATGGGAAGAACAGGGGTAACTACTGCAGAAGTGTAACATATTTCTTTGTTATTAATACCTTCCTTCAGATGAGCTATTTAGTCAGGGTTGTATCTGTAGAAGTGTTCAGAAGGCATGAATGAGTTGTTGAGAAAAGATGAAAACCCATTTTGTTCAGATATATACACACCAATTTCACTGACACTTCCATTATTCAACCTAAATATCAGTTTAGAAACAGAATTTGAACATGAGCGAACAAACAACACATCTATGACTGTGCTGTAACTTTACCATTGTACTTCCAGTACCATTTGTTAGGGAGTTGTACAAAACCCCAAAACATTGGCTTTCGTACTGTCTATGAAAAAAACATGGGGCTGGAGAGGCCACAATTATGAAATGTTCAACATGCTTCTCAGTACTTGTTCCTTAGAATAACTGCTTCACAAGCCTTCTCCTTCAAGACATCCTTAAGGCTGTTTAATACTCTCTTAGTTGTCATTTCTGTCAGGACTCAGCACTGTGAAGAGTTGCTGAACTAAACCATATTAGCAGGTCTTTACAATTATTTGTAAATGTTGGGATACTGAGAAGATTATTGCACTGGTACATTGCCTTTGGTGCCTGAGGGGAGCACGAATTATATCTTATCTGCAGGAATAGCACTGAGGAGCCAGACCGTCTTATGAGATGCTGTGGTGCTCAACCCACTTCCAATCCCATCACTGGGATTGTCAGGGTACAGTTTATATCAGCGAGCAGAATGGACATATCCTCCAACATTAGAGTTTCGCATGAATCTAATGCATGGGAAATGGATTTTTTTCTTAAATGGATAAAAATATCTTCTCATCTGAAACCTTAAACTGATGACATTTCAGAATTCCATTTGGAGAGATGGAAAAACAGATGATCTGTGTTTTTTAAAACTGTTTTTGGTAGCTGGTGCTTCTTGCCTATACAGTTTGTTGAAGTATTACTGACACAAAGCATTTCAAACTTTTTACTATATATCTGACTCCAGTAAGGTTTGCCTATAATTGTCTGTATTTAACTAAGGAAAACTACTGTTTTCTGAAACTTATTAGTCCAGGATTGTCAGGACTGGAATCTGGAAGTTAGACTCCTAGAATTTCAAAGAAGTGGTCCAGTTTTCAAAAGCACAGAGCAACCTCTGCGTGCCGTGGAAATTGTCTAGGGTTTAAAGCTCTGGGAAAAGGTCAGGCTGGTTGTTTTGTAACCTAAATTTAAGCTCCTACGTACTAAAAATGCCAAGGAAGAAATATCCCATATCACAAGCCAGTTCTTTAAAAAGAGACATACTTAACAACTGCTTATTTGAAAGCAAAGCTTATTTTCAATATGATAGGAACATATTTATGCTTGTGGTTATGCCGTCTGTGTAATTTCCAACTTAAAAGGATGTCAATTATTGCATAACTCTCCTGGCCAGTGAACCATTTACGCTGGCTCCTAAAGTAAAAAATTAAATTTGTTTTATTCTTTATAGCTATATACCTATTTATCTATTGTCTGTCTGCTGCTGGGAGCTGCTGGCTTACCTTGTGGATCTGGGGACAGGAAAGACTGACTGTCATGAAACAGTCTCAGCCCTTCATGTGCCAGGGCATTGCAACAGGAGGCTGCGGCGAGCTTCCATCTGACCGTAATGTGAGAAACTCTCAATGCTGTGCGCGTTGCCTGTGAGGGAGGCTTAAAACTAAGGGCATTATCTCACCAAAGAGCCTCAACGATAGAGGCTGCACTTGAGACTGCAGCTCCTAATTAATTCCAGGCTGAGCGTGAAGGCTTCCTACCCGAAACAGGAGTGAAACCCTGCCTTGCTTCTGCTTGGGGTTTTGCTGTGGCGTTCGGTGAAGGTGGATTTCATGACTGGATGGTGTATCCTGATATGGGAGTGGGAGGGTGTGAGCTGAGCTGGAGCACTGAAACCGTGAGAAGGGCAGCATGGAGGATATCATGTGTGGTAGAGGGAGCGGGCACCTGGGAGGGAGTGGAGACAGAGACAATCACTTCTCCATGCAAATGCTGCCTAAAAAAGGGTCCCTTGAGTGGCAAAAGTGTTTTAGCACGTGAGCTTCGATTTTATCTCTGTATTCTTCTTTATGCTTTATCATGTGAAATATGGTAGAGGACGATGGTTTGTTCTCAGTTAGGGTAATTACTGTTATAATTCAGAATCAGAGTATAATTTGGATTGGAAGGGACCTCGGGAGATCCTGAGTCTTTTGGAGCAGAAAGGGATGTCAGGTTGCTCAGGGCTTGATCCAGCAGGGCCATGGAAACGTCCACAGATGAGGACTTCACAGCCTCTCGGAGGACCCCGTGCCCTGCCTGGATGGCCCCGGGGGAAAAGTTTCTTCTAGTTGCAGCCCTGGGA
The DNA here is from genome assembly GCF_000690835.1 of Fulmarus glacialis. Taxonomy (NCBI): domain Eukaryota; kingdom Metazoa; phylum Chordata; class Aves; order Procellariiformes; family Procellariidae; genus Fulmarus; species Fulmarus glacialis. The sequence goes on along the minus strand of NW_009226617.1, from coordinate 8,667 downwards.
GTAAGAGACAAGTCCTGACGGGGCACCGCTGGCCACGCTGTTCTCAGGCAGTGCTAACGCTCTCAAGTCCCTTTGCCTGTTTCCATCTGAGAGTCACCCCTGTTCAGCTGGTGCAGTTACTGCCACAAGGCAAGTACTGACTGTATGACCGTAATTCTCAGAAAGAGTGCATACTGTTCATTTTTCTCTTCTTTTTCATTAAACGGGTAATAAAGTCATTAAAATACCAGAATAAAATTTATGTTGGGGGGAGGCCCACAGGCATTGAGGTGCATTTTCAAAATCACACAAGCACAAGTTAACTTTCCATTTTCATGTCTTGCGCTCTGATTTTCCGGTGTGCTCGCTTCTTTGCTATGTTAGAACGGCTGCATTTAGAGATCACTGAACCCTTTTTTTTTGAAAAGAAATGGAATAACACTGGCATCTCGACTGACATTTCCTCTCTCAATAAAAAACAGGTCTATTGTTTTAAGGGGTTTGAGTAAACTACTACAGGCCAATAATAGCTGCTCTGATTTTGTAACTGGGGAAAATTTCAATCATTGCAGCACTATGACCCCTGTGAAATCAATGATGCTGCACCAGTGTAGAAAAAGGTTGTCCCAGTGATTTTGAAATGTCCAACACATGTCTCTGTGAAGGCTGGTGGCTGACCTGGCTAGCTTTCTGAAGCAAGTTTCTGTTGCTTCCTGGCTCTCTTCAGGAAAGGAACTGTAATAAACAGCGCTGGTTCCTGAAACTTGTTCAAAGGAAATATATAGACTGATGTGCATTAAAGAAAAATTAGCATGTTTGTTTTTAAATGAAAGGCAGAGAGACCAAGGCTGCTAATCCTAATGTTCTGGCTGCTCTGCAGATTTTATTGCACAAGTTAAAGGTGTGTTTCTTTTCTCTTTGTGGTGCGGGTTGTGTTGGTAAGGAAACCAACACACAATTCACCCCAGGTAAAGTTATAAATGGGGCATGTTTATTCAGAAATGCTCTCCTTCCAAGCAGAATCTATTTGCCTGGCCTATATTTACCCGTAAGAAACTTGCCCAAATTTTCTGAACCAGAAGGAGAAGCGTTACCCCGAGGCCAGGACTGAAAGGCACAGCCGTCCCGTGACTGCATGCCGGGAGCATGATTTTGCATGGCTGGCCCAGGACTGGCACTCGATCCCGTTGGGGTCATTTCTCACCAGGTCTACAGGGTACTTCCAGCCACAGTGGCATGGCTTTCGTGTCCTGTTTAGTTTTGCTGTGCAGAATTGTCGTTCAAGCTCTCTGTGTTTGAAGTTTTCTACAAAATCCTCGGCTCCTGGAGTCATGTGAGAAGCTTAGCTATTACTAAAAGTTTATAGGCTTCGTGGGGATAGAAAAAAGCTTCTAAGCATGAATTTCAAATGCAAACTTCACAAACAAATAAAATTAACCTTTACAATCATTAAGCTTTAACATCTCCTGTTTTCTAGGGCATCTATTGATTTGTGACTATTTGACTATTTGAGGTTGGTAGCACTGCTGCTGACTCTTTGTGCATTCAGGCTGTATTTATGTTGCTTGGTTTGACATATTCCTGGGGGACTTCTTTCCACCCTCTCTGCTTTTAGCTACAGCCTGGGCAAAGCAAGAGAATCTATTTTTCAGTTTGTGTTTTTTCTTTCCCCTTACTTTAGTCTCAACCTTTCTATCTTTTAGGATACTAATTTAGCTATTATTATGAAAAACACATTCGCTGCTGAGTATAATTATTGGTAATAAGTTGTACGAATCACTGGATAAGTGTGTACAAAATTACACTGGATGGACTGGAGGGATGTTTTGACAGTAGCAGGTAGAGTATTAGAAGGAAAATTAGAACATGCAGTAATTTTGAATCTGCATGACATTTTGTGAATATTTACTGTGCACATACTTTTTTTTTTAGTTTTCCTCTGGTGTCACACATATGTTGCCTCCTCTTGAAAACAGAGGAGGAATTTAAAGCTTTCTGTGAATTTTAAAAACAAAAAAGTTTTTATTTGTATCATGAAAGACCTTGGTTAGATCTGTTATGGAAAGTAACGGGCGACTGAGGTTGACATCTGAAGGCCAGTGCTGTCAGATCCTACTAGGTGGTCATCAGTTTTGTCAGAGGACACAATTTTACTGACTTCTACTTAAACTTTTCCTTTCTGATTAATACGAAGATGTGTACTGATTTCTGGATCTTGGCTAAAGACTCTGAAGTCTTGTAAATTATATTTTACAAGTTTTCTAAAAGAGAAAAGACAAGAACTCTTTTCTCCAATCAGGTGAATGTGTGACTGTAGTAGTATTAGAAGGATCCTTGAAGTGTTTTCCTTCACATGCATAGAAGTCCCTGAAGTATAAGGCAAAGAACCACACCTGAGAAGATCTAAGGAAATTTTGTTGTTTGTGCTATGCTGGAATTTTTTTGTTTCACGAGTGTTTGCCTAATAGGGCATGGTTGAAATGGCCCTCTTAAAATCTACCATTAAAACTTGAAATGACACAAGCCTGAATCATGCAAGCATAAGGGCATTACCTTGGGTTTATGTGCTGGAGTCTCTTGGCACAGGCAGACTACCCAGAAAATGGAGTTTTAATCAGTAGAAACGCTCCCAAATTCTACAGGTGTGTTGCTGTAGACCACATGTCTCCCTTCTTTCCTACCCAACAGTAGACTCATATTGGAACGTGTCCAGTGCTTTAATGAATTACAAACCTGTAAAATATTTCTTTCCCTCTGCCTGTGGTAACTGCTCTTTAACCTGGCAGTGAGACTGGGTACAGATAGGCACTTGAGACTGACTCACGGGGAAATATGCTGGAAACAGGGCTGTGCCACGGAGCCGCTCCACTACACCTTGGCCACGTACCCGAATGCGGTGCCAAAGGATAGAGAGAACCTCCGTGGCCATGCTTGACGCCAAGCACATGTGCAGGAGCTTCTCGCCAGAGCAGGTGGGCAAGAATAACCTCAGCCGGGAGCGGGGGAGCGGGCTCGGGGCAGGGTCAGGGAGGGAAAGGCACTCCCGGCGTTTCTGCTCCTGCGCTGCACGGGGAAAGCGGTGCCAAACAACACATGCGCCGTTGGCATCTCCGATTACTTCTGCTTCTGTAAGTCAGGAACCATTCCACCAAAGCCAATGGCACCTCATTAATGTTAAACTGATGTGAATAAAAGGCGACTGGGACATATATGTTTCCATACCTTTATACCACTGGGTCTGATTCTACTTTTGCACACGCCGGTTTGATATTGATATAACTCCTTTGGCTTCCATGACATGAATCTGTATTTAACCTGGGTCAGCAAGATCTCAATCAGCTTCATTTACTTCAAAAATGTGTGCCTGGAGCTGTTGGGGAAGGATGGGTCTGTAAAAGGAGAACAGAAGATGGGAGGGAAGAATAGGAAAGGGATCAAGAAACAGCTCAGGGACGGAGCTTTATATTTCTTGTCCTTGTTTGCCTACAGTTTGTTGTCTTTGTCAGTGAAAAATGAGAGCGGTGAAAGAAGGGAATGTCTCTTGAGTTAGTGGTTGTCTTCAGGCTGAGCGAAGCCCTGGGGTAGAAGCATGTTAGTCCTCCCTCCTTCCCTCATTTCAGCTGTTCTGTGTGTTGGAAAAAAAACCCCTTCTTTTTTTCCAATACAAAATAGGAAAGAACTACAAGGAAATGGAGCAGATTATTTTTTCCAGTTTGCCTTAGGGTTTCCTGGAATTTTTGCTACTGTACATTTATTTAAAGTAACCCTATCTGTTTGAATACATGCTGATCTTTGGTTGCTCTGAGATCAGAATCAGCCCTGAAGAATGCCTTTTGCTTGCAGTCATTTTTGTATTGTCAGTTCTTCCTCCTCACCCCCCGCCACGCTGACCTCCGTGGTATCAGGTGACAGTAGGATAAACTGCAACATATGTGGTCCTGGGCAGAAAGCAAGTTATGATCCAAACCGATACAGAAATTGTGATCTGTTGTCAATCTCCTCAAGGATGACGAAGCAATCTGTTTCCAAATGAAGGTAGATGTAAGATAAATTCCTTGACTGCTGTTATATTTTTCTTGGCATTAACCAGATGCTATTACTGTTTTGTGGCTTTGTCACCACCAATTATGAACTGAAATAACATCATCTGCTGCAAAGTGTCGTGATCCAAAACTCCTATGCCTCTTCGCAGTGACACTGTGAATAAATAAAACCAACTCCAATGATTCATTAATACATGTTTAATAAGACTTCACAAAGTTATGTCAGGCACGTAGAGAGGATGTTTGGAAATAAAGGCTCAATCCTTCAGTGTCTAACCCAGGTGAACTACCTCCTTAATTTTGCTGAAACAATACGTGCAGCTAAGGGTTTGCTAGAGCTCTGGAAAGTTTTTTGTTGTGCACACATTTAAATATTCTGTGCAATTGTCATCATTACGTACCCGAAATGAAAACAAATCTTTTATAGTGAAACTTAGGACGTTATGCAATAAACTGAAATTTATTGTTTAATCCTCCAACCAAGCTATTGCACAGCAAATGGAATTAATTAAGATTTTTTGTTGGCTGTCTCAATTTTACAATAAACTTATTTTTATTTGAGCAATGTGTGTATATAATGAAAATATTTAAAGGAAAAATAAATTATTCAAATGGAGCAGCTTTATCGTAAATCATACAGCAATTTTTTTTTCTTAAATGTAATTTATATCAGTATCATTTGTTAGAACTGGTAAAATACTGAAAGCTTTTTAAAAAGATAAAATTATTTACTTTTTTATTGTCTAGACTATATGTAAGCCATTGCTAATTAATACTGCCCTTTCTGATGGCTTTGCAACAGGCATAACTCAAACAAACCAATTATAAATGATTTTTCAATGTAAACTTTTAACAGCATAGCCTAAGGGCTTGCTCAACATAAAAGTACAATTTAGAAAACATAAGTTTTAACTAAGGTCAGGATATATCAGGCGATGATGGATGTACGTGTAAAAACATCTGACTGCGGCATGACAATGTTTTCTTCAAGACTAAGCAAAATGTTGGTGGCAGTGATAAGTAGAATGAAAAATAGCCTTGAATGAACTAGCCAGAAGGTTTGGGTTTGGGGTCTGGGTTGCTGGTTTGTTTGTTGGGTTTTTTTGTGTGTGTGTTGTTTTGGTTTTCTTCAGAGTTTTGCAAATCAGAGTTCCAGGGATGCTGCAAACAGCATAGTCTGAGTTTTAGACCTATTTTCTACAGCAGCTCCATGACAAAGTCAGACTTTTCAACATCATCTGCTGTCTTGGGTCTCAGGTAGAAATTAGCCCCCTTTCTTTCTTTTCCTAGCTGCTAGAGCAGAGCCCCTCCGCCGTGGGACTGCATGTCCTCCTCCGCCTGCACGTGGTGCGGCACTGACTGCTGTCGGTGACACAGCTCATCTGGCCTTAAGCTTCCAGCTACTGAATGGAAAACATCATGGCCCTGCAATGTAAAGTCTGGGGAGAAGATCTCTGTTTGAATAGGTGGTGGTTGACTGCTCCATGCTGTCTTTAAGACTATTCATCCTTATTGTCTGTCTTTCAACAGCCTGAGTGAAGCTGGCACAAGCTCACATCATGTGCTGTATCTAATTTGGTAGAAGCAGTCACATGTTTATATCAGATTTGTACGGCTGACTCATCTGGTATCAATTCTTGTGGAGCGAAGGCTCTATACCTGCAGACCCTCACGTGTTCCCGGAGCTCCTGCTCCCATCTTGTAACTCATTTATCACAGTTCTGCCGTAGCCCTGCTCCTCCGCCATCTCCCCAACTCTCCCAACTCCTCTTCTGTAGCTCGGGAACGTCTTTTCCCAGACACACAAGTCACCTCATCCTGGACTCAGCAGTCCAGTAAGTCACACCAGCTTTGTAAACGATTCCTGAACCTCTCACTCTGCCGTAGACAGCATAAGAAATCAGGGGTTGTCAATCCATCCCTCCTTCTCCTTCGAGAAGTCCATAACTTTGCCTCCTTCACATGTGTCTCCTCAGCCTCTTGCAAAGAGGTTGGAGAAAATTGTTTCCTATCAAGCCACTTCCTTCTCTTTTCAGCCTGGAAATGGGTGTCCTGGTCATCAACACACCACCCGCTGTCACTGCGCCTGGCTCCCCCGCCCACAGGACGTAGTGAAAGACAGCCAAAGACATAACCGGGGTTTCACAAAATGTGGATGGAAACTGTACGTTGGAGCTGTGTCACCAGGTTATCAGCCAAGCGCTGACTGAAGGTTTGTCATTTTGTTGAATTAAAAACTAATTTTGCTGATGAAATAAAGGCTAATTAATTTTATTTTTAATAAAAACACTGCCACCTTCTATATTTATTAGAATTCCAACGTTACTGACCAAATAGTTTAGGTATATAGTTGTTGGTGAAACCCAATGGATGCTACTGGGAAAAACAAAAAATTACAGCGTAGTTGAGTTAGAAACATTTATAACTTCTGCTGTTGTACTTATTTGTTCTCTCTTCTTGTTCCACTGATGCGGTCTCCCCTCTTTTTTCTTGTCATCTATAATTATGTTGAAGGGATTAATAATCATACATTTTATCCAGTGTCTCAGCTTGATGACAGGGCATTGTTTAATGAGAGCACAATCAGTGTCCTGGCTCTTTGGGAGAGCCAAGGCAGCGCTCACAGTGGAAATCATTGAAAATAAACATGTGGGAGCTTAAGCGCTCTTTAATAACTCCTTCTGCTTGTTTGGTTAGCAATTTTGATGATTTTTGTCTGTTGTGCCTGGCTCTGCTGCTCTAGAGGCATGGTTATTTATGGTGCCAGAGGAGGTTATGATCTCTTTATATAAATGAGAGGACAGAGGTAGAATATAGTAAATTCTGAGTCATAGTAAGTGTTTTAGTTTTGCAGCTCTAAGGCCAAAACCAAACATCTACAAACAAGAAGCATAGGGTGGATATTTTTCTCCCCAAGTTTTAAAACATTAAGAAATAACTTGATATCATTAGTATTAGCCATTAGATCAAGAATTAGCCGTTAGACTATAATAAAATCAGGATACTGATTAGGATACTGATGCGCCAAGTGCCTAGAAAAGCTGTGGACTTTTTACATAGGCACGCTTTGTCCTGTCTGTAGCTTTTATTTCTACTTAGGTATTTAGATTATATTTGATAATGGCAAGATGATGTTACAAAATGGCACTGCCCGTGTGTTGGAAACAGTTACTCGATTACTCTCAGAGGTGCCATGGGTTGATGTACTTGTACGGAGCCTGGGACCATGTGTGCTTGATCTGAAACAAAGGGTTTAAAAAGGTCTCAGCTGCGTAAGATGCATACTGCTTGCAGCATTGCAGTCCTCGAGTGTTACGACTTTTGCAGTGCTCAAGAAGTTTTTTAACAAGCACTTCGCTGCCTTTTGTCCCCCAGCGGTGTCTTGGACGCCTGCCCTGCCAGGGTACGTGGACAGTTTCTGCAGGACCTCCGGGAAGGGCTTAGACTCATTGCAGCAGAGCACACTAGCTCAAAACGCACTTTTCCTGGTCGCTCCCCGACAGAAATCTGCAGAAGCTTTGCTTTGCGGTGTGTGATGGCTGCGGTATTTCCAGCGCCGCGGCTCAGCTGGGGCAGGAAAGTGATAATCCCCTCCGTGCCAGCATTTAGCACCTAGCTGGCAGGGCGCCCTGTGCGGGCGCAGGGGACAGAGCTACACTGCCCGACAACTTTGCCATCGGTGAAGTGAAACATCACTATAAAGTACGAGAGAGTGTGAGAGTGCCTGTTGACATGTACCCAGACAAATCCTTGGAGCTCGACTGATGCTCAGCGTACCAAGATTTGTCCTGGGTGCTGGTCCTGGAGCACCAGAAGGTACCACAGAATTAGTGCTTCAATACCCAGTGCCTCGTCGCGTGGCCGTGGCACAGCGAGGCTGCTTTCAGGGGCAGGACTTGGACTCCAGCCCCAGTCCCAACTCAGGCAGTGAATACACCACCCAGTGTCAACCTCCCCTTGGGTGGCATCCTCTCCTGTAAATGCATTGGCAAAGGACATTGCACAATGTTCCCCAGACCTTATGAACAAGGGAAGTAGTTTTCCCTCAGACCTTCCTCAGATAACCAGCACATTATCAGGCAGCCTGGAACGCACTCTGTCCTTTTGCATTATAGGAGTGATTCAGATTTTTGCATAATATATTTAATTTGTAACTTATGTATGTGGTAATTTGGGAGACATTTGAATAGGACATTTCCTTTTCTTGTTACTGCTAGTGCTTGAAATGATGAAATTTTATTCTTTCTCAAGTACATGGGGAAGGGTAGCCAAGAGCTCAGGCTGTGGGCAGTGGGACTGCGGGGGCCAGCAGTATGTTCAACAAAAGTATATATTAATGTGGAACACAAGGGAGGGATGTTTTTTTCCTTTTCTGCACCCGCTTTAATTTTCAATGACAGAAGCCGCCTTTGAAAGACAAGAGTAGTATTTTTTGAACAGACTCGCTTTTCCCTTCAAAACTTTAATGTTACAGGTGGGTCAGTTTAGCTGGCTGTTTTACATGCTTCCACAGGACCTGCTGGGGAGGGGGAATGGTCTGAGATGAGTTTTGCTCCTGCCCTCCCAGCAGGAGCAAAGGGCTCCTACCCTCCTTACCTCCTTTGGTTTAGGGCAGTTTTTTATATACCGTTATTTATAATTTCTC
>NW_009226616.1:13857-16163 GCF_000690835.1 Fulmarus glacialis | reverse complement strand
CATCCTTGGTGGCAATGTTCCCCCCAGCACTTGACTTGCACTAAGAAAAAAATGAGCAGAGAAAACAATGCTCTTATGATTCTGGGCAGTGCCAGCTGGGGCAACAACTGCTATCCAATAAACCTCAACTATATTGAGAAAACCAATACTGCTTGGGACAAAACCCAAGGTGTTTATGTGTTAAGTGCTGGGAACTATATGAAATTCAATCTCTGACTTCACTAAAAGATTGGGCTTGTTCTCCTTCAGTTCAGGAAAACTTCTTCAGTTTGTTACTGTCTCTCACAGTATCCTTCTGGACACAGTGTCCAGCACACAGCTAGAGAAGTCCATAATGCATTGGGTGAGCAATTGGCTGATGAGTTGGGCTCAAAGGGTTATAGTAAATGGGGTTACATCAGGCTGGTGGCCAGTCACCAGTTGCCCAGGGCTCAGTTTTAGGGCCAGTGATCTTTAATGTTTTTATTAATGATCTGGATGCAGGAATTGAACATATATTAAGTAAGTTTGCCAATGATACTAAGCTAGGAAAAGTTATGGACTCCCTCGAGGGTAGAGAGGCCTGGCAGAGAGATCTGGATAGACTAGAGAGCTGGGCAATCACCAATCATATGAAATTTAACAAAAGCAAGTGCCCGGATTCTCCATCTGGGATGGGGTAATCCTGATTATACATACAAATCGGGGCATGAGAGGCTGGAGAGCAGACCTACGGAAAGAGATCTGGGGGTTTGGGTTGATGGCAAGTTGAATATGAATCAACAGTGTGTCCTGGCAGCAAAAAGGGCCAACCATGTCCTGGGGTTCATCAAGCACAGCATAGCTGGTTGGTTCGAGGGAAGTGATTGTCCCACTCCACACTGCACTGGTGTGGCCCCACCTTGAGTAATGTGTGCAGTTTTGGATGCCTCAATATAAGAAGGACATCAAACTATTAGAGTGTGTCCAAAGGAGGGCAACCAAAATGGTGAAAGGCCTCGAGGGCAAGACTTCTGAGGAGCAGCTGAGCTCGCTTGGCTTGCTCAGCTTGGAGAAGAGAAGGCTGACGCATGACCTCATTGCAGTCTACAACTCTTCTGCAATGGAGGCAGCAGAGGGGGAGGTGCTGATCTCCATTCTCTTGGTGACCAGCGATAGGACACGAGGACACGGAATGAAGCTGCATTAGGGGAAGTTCAGACTGGACATTAGGAAAAGATTCTTCACTGAGAGGGTGGTTGGTCACTGGAACAGGCTCCCCAGGAAAGTGGTCACAGCACCAAGCTTGTCAGAGTTCAGCCAGTGTCTGGACAACATTCTTAGTCATATGGTTTAGTTTTAGGTAGTCCTGTGAGGAGCAGGGAGTCGGACTTGATGATTCTTATGGGTCCCTTCCAACCTGAGATATTCTATCATTCTATGTTTCTATGATTCTATGATTAGGAAGACAGATTTCCTAAGACTAGGACTAAGTGTTTTCCTGCAGTTGTGATTTGTAGCCACCACCAAAATTCTTATAAAATCTTATAGGTTTTGGCTGAAGTTACAACTATATGGTTTTATAAATTCAAGATGGACTTTCTGGAGAAAAAAGAGAGAGAGAAAGAGCGAGCACACAACTTTTTCAGTCTAAAAATGGCTGTTTACCACAATGCAGCTTCACTGCAGCCTTCAAAAGACTTTTCTATTCCAGTGCAGAAAGGAAGAAAAAAATTGGGAACTTTGAAAGTTGTCATCAGATAGAATTGTTGTTCTCTAGCCAGCTCTAATAGTAGCTAAGAATAGCACCAACACTATTGCCTTCCCTCCAAAAACAGAGAATATGAAATAGAATGACTCAGTCTCAGAAAAGGCTAACTGACATCACTGATGCAGTTTAGAATGCAGTTTATACATAAAAACATTCAACAGTTGCATGATCAAATATATTAGTTCAGTTAAGTGTATCCATAAGGCAGATATGTTGACAGAGGACAATACATGGACTCCTTGAGCCTGCAAAGTTGTTATGTTCACAGCAGATAAAACATTGAAGTCAAGAGACAAGCCAATGCAAGTCTTAATTCCATCAGGGATATCACGTCCCCAGTGGCTTGTGGGAACATGTTTCAAAGCTCATAGTAGATGCATAACAACTAAAAGCCTGTTCTCCCAGGAATTTAAACCTACTGTGAGAGATGTTTGGAGGACTGGAAAGAACAAAAAATGTGTTTTACCAAGAGAAGCAATGCTACCATACATACAGCACATAAATTACTTGAAAGTATTATTATAATTCATGATAAGAAAATCTCGAAGTCTTTAAACAGAAGCAGACAGAACTTAAG
>NW_009226616.1:0-13826 GCF_000690835.1 Fulmarus glacialis | reverse complement strand
TTCCTGCTGTTTCGGTCTACATTAGCCAGGTCTCTGTTCTGGTCTAGAAAATGAGCCTTTAAACTTGTTGAGTTTTTCAGGCCTGGATAACTTGGGTATTGCCTCTAACATTGTTGACAAAATTTAATGCTGGACATATTTTAAAAACAACCAACAAAACTAAAAAATTCACCCAATTTTTACCAAGAAAGTCAACAAAGACTTTCTGCAGTCTGAGTTTTGATGAATCATCACATTCAGTTCTGATTTATCCAACTTGCTTCACCCATCTCTAACAGCAGATTTTTCTGTCATGGAAAACACAACTATTCCAATAGATTGCAAATATTTGCAATAACTTGAAAATGGATTAAGAGAAAATCTCTTCTCTGGTGGGAAGAGAGCCCCCAATATGGGACAGAATGAATCTGGGAATCAGGTAAGAAACTTCATGATGCAACATAGTGCTGCTCCAAACAAATGGGCACCCTGACCTGCAACTCCATGCAATATCGTCTGTGAAGAGCATGAGCACAGCACTGAACTGTCAGGCTTCACTCTCTGATGGCTGAATAATTCTTGTTCTATGTTATCTCGGTCCGGTCTACCAATCATGTTGTTTTACTGCTGGGTGGAATTGGTCTTGACTCTTACTCCTGGACATGCTCAGAAGACAGGGAGAAAGCAGCTGGACCCTCAAAATGTTTTTTTTCCAGAGCACCCATGCATTACCAGGCTGAGTTTAGGCCTGCATAGAAAGTAGAGTAGCGAAAGACCAGAAACAAAATGTAAAATGTCCACTCATGGTGAGGAGTGGTCTGCATCACCTCTGGATCTGTGCAGAGAATGAATGTTAATTTTCAGAGGCCTAACTGCTCTGCGGAGGAGGAGCAGGCTTCTTCATGGAGTCAGCTACTCGTGTTCACAGAGTAGCTGTGAACAGAGTAGCACACAGAAATTATTCTCTGGCTTCTTTGCCTAGAAAAGAGAGTGGATAGAGCTATGGCCAAACCCACCTTTTCCTCCCCCTCTGCTTCATTGTCACACATTAATCCTAGCATCCAAGCTGGAAAAAAGGCTTGTATAGGAAGAAGCTGTCAAATGAGGGCTATCATGATTTAGCTCAAATTTAGTCATCTTCCTATAAAAGCAAATTCCTTTCAAAACAATCATGCAGACACTTAACTTCATTTTAAAGATAGGGACAGTGAGAATGGGTCAATTCATGCAAAAGCAGAAGCTGATCTATGCTAGCTGTCTAAGTTAGAGCTAATGTTTTCCAAGCCTGCCAGGCATGAATGTTTGATGTATTTCTGTAGTATCATATATCTGGTTTCCACTGTAATCCAATGTAAGTGCTAGAATATCTACTGCTGTTAGTGGTGTATCTCGTATCACAGCAAATGCCACAAAAAGATGACTCAACTCATAAAGCTGTTCTAGCTGCTACCAAATGCATGAGGTACAAATTGCAAAATGCTGACCGCTTTCTCTGCCCCTGCCAAATAGTCTTGTCAAGCATAATGATATTTCTATTCAGACTCTGTAACCTTATATAACCTGTCCTGGTTGGATTGGGAGTATCCGTATGAGTGCCATGTGGCCTGTCTTTGGCCTTTTTGTCCTGAGATGACCTGAAGTCATTTGCTAGGCTGCTTCCCAAATTTTTTGGGGTCACCCTTCAGCCAACGAGGCCCCAGAGTAGCCCTAGGACAAGGGAAGCCTCAGGCTATTTCAGACCCCTCCAGTGCCCCGGCTTTCTGCTCCAGCTGCTTCTCCCACATGATCCCCTCTGGGTTGTCCGTGAGCAGAAAGAAGGTCCTTAATATGCTTTTTTCCTACCAAGCTCAGCCAGCTTTCTCACACTCCTCCTGTTGCAAGACAATTTGACCTAAAGGAGGGAGACCGAGGCCATAGCTGTTAACAACGCAACAGGAACCTTGAGCGCCTCCTGGGTTTCAGAAGCCACCAGCTTACTGCCAAACAGGGTACTGGCGTTGTACACAGGGTATATATTTTGCATATGTATAAGAATACTTATACTGTATACAGACCTTTGTTATACATTTCATAAACCAGATATTTGGATTCTGCTGTGCTTACCAGGCATCTTCATGTTATATATGCTGTGCAAAAAGCAAGAAACACAAACGTGCCTTTTGCTTCTTATTTTGAAGTTTATCTGCTTCTCTTTCACACTAGTTTGGGCAAATTAAAAAAAATCAAGTTAGTTTTTAATTCAGATATTTTTTCCCTTTACTTCCTTATCTCTTCCAAAGACTTAAGTGAGTGTTTAGATATGAAGTAATGGAAGAAGTAAAGATCTGTTGTGTTGGGATAAGGTATTAAGTAAATGTCTGCAAACTCAGCAAGATCCAAGGTCACAAGACATTGCCTTTAAATAGGCACTGGTCATCAATAAAGAATTTAGTAGCAGCTGGTAAAAGACATCTGAGGTGGTATATGGTGATTTTGAATGACAAAGAGTTATCTTTAAAAATTTCTAACCCTTGAAATTTTCAGGGATTAGAAAACAATAAGTATTGAAGGGCCATAAAGCAGTGGGCAAAACATTCGTTGCTGATTCTGGAGAAAAGCAATGGGAAGGATCTTCGTGATTACAGGAAAAGATGGCTTTTCTGATATAGCTACATGTGGGCCACTCAGGTATATATCAATCAGACGCCTTTTTCGCTCTTTCAGTGAGAATTCAGTTACAGCCTGAAAACAAGTATTAGAAACTCCAGCCCCAAAGAAATTTTTGGGGTGGGGAGGAGAAAGAAAAATTATATACTTACTTAGACCAGAAGTTTCTTCTTATTCATATTGGCAGTTCTCACAATTCTGTAATCTGTGCATTACTTTTTTTTTTCTGTTTCCTTGAGATTTTTTATTTTATATATGGAAATGGTTTGGTGATTTCATTTTGGAGGAGGCATTCTTGTCATCTTTTCTTACTTCTTGTTCTCAATGTGAGACATAGTAAACTAACCAGCAACTTTGAGGCCTCTCAATGTTGGTGTTGGGCTTCTTTGGCAAAGGATTGAACAGTCTGGCCAGATCATATCATGATTCCTGTTTTCTATTCTGTATGTGACACCTCTGCTTTCTCTTCTGAGCAAGTGTATAATAACACTCTCTTTTCAGCTTGTCATGTTGGATTACAACAGGATGACAATGACAATACTCCTTCACACAAATGTTAAAGCCTCTCAATCTACTTTGTTTTCTCTCACTCTTTTCTTCACTTCTCCATCTCTTTCTTTGCTCAGAAAGGGCGTGGATGAGTTTTGAGGGGTCATAAAGGCAGATCCAGTAAAGCCATTGAAGAGTCAGCTATATTTCCTTAGTTGTTATCACCAGCAAAAGTATGACATCTGAAAAAACTTGCCATAGACTACCAGAGTGTTGGTCATCTAGTAGCCTGAAAAATCTTGGGCAGAAAATCAAGTTACTCACTGTCTGAAATGAAAATAAAGTTGTATTTTACTTGGCCATTAAAAGCAACTTCAGATCACTTTTTAGTGAGCAAGAAGAATTTTAAACGCTTAACACCAAAACCTGAGAGACCAGGACTCATCTCTCAAAGGTACGCCAGAAAATTTGAGGTCAACCTTCTGCCTATCAGTTGTGCCATCAGGATACAGTTCCTGACTTCAGTGAAGGCAAAGCTCACCTTTGGTTTACAAGGAATCAAAAATCTAATGCACTTTCCTGCAGTGATGAAGAACCATTTGTGAAATACTTTGCGACCAGCTCTTCAGCTAATTGGTCACTGGACAGTTTCTTCAGTGCTGCTCAATACTCTGTGGAAAAAGGGTCTGGGTCAAAGAAAAGATATGGCACCAGGGGTAGGTACAGTGTCACATTCTTTTGTCGTCTCCTTCCTTAAAGGATTGGGGGCTGTGAAAGCACAATAGCTACTGTTTTGAAGTTACCAACATTTCTGTGCCTTTCCTGTGTTTCTCTTAATTAGAAATACAAAGTAAAGTGATGAATTCTTTGCTGTACTTTCAGAAGAGGCTCTATCTATGCTGTCTTTTTCCTTTGTTGTAGTCTTAACTGTCTTTTTCCCCTGAAGGTATTTATTTTAATATTCTGCTTTGTGGCTTTTATCATTCATTCTTTTTGACATAAAACTTTGCTCAGCTGACATGAATGAGCTTATAAACTTTGTTCATGCTGTCACATTTTCCTGCTCTCATCAGAGAAAAGTGAGTAATCTCCGGTGAATAATTTGTTAAATTTAGCCTCTTTTTCCTCTCAAACTACATGATTTCCTCAAATGCATCTATTATTAGACAGTGTGGCACAAACACTCAGGGCTTTATTCCATTTATTGAATATGAATATTCAAAATCTGAGCTGTTTATTTTGGTAGAAAGAGGTCAGGAAAAGGACAACATAGTATTTCTCATTATTATTTTTCAAATGCATCTTAGTGAGTTAAAAGCTCAAGTTGTCACTGTGGTTGTTATGGGGAAGACTGAAATTCAATTTCTTTTCTAGCAATCATTATTTATCTGCTATTAACATTCCTAAAGAAATTGCTTTGATGACTTTTTTTCCATGAACGTCCTGAACTTAGCACTGGTTGCTTTGACTTGTATATTTGAGCAAAGCCCATTCAAATCTTTTTGGGTTTCATATTTGGACTTTTTTTAGTTTGCGTCGAAGACTGATTTCTGTGACATGATGTATGGAGATTCAGGATATTCTTATTCCAAGACTCAAATCAAAGCACCATAATGATGATTATTTTATTGCAGTATTGGAAAACTTTATAAAAAGCAAACACAAACTGAGAAAGCAGCTTAGTACAGTGGGAAGATTCACGTTTTTTAGAAAATTTATTCAGATAATTTATTCAGAAAAGAAGACTGCTGACATTTCAGGTTATGTTTGTTTCTTTATCTGTCTCAAGCAATGACTACATGGAAAACCAAGACTTGAAGAAACATTTCCCCCAACTGCTCAACTTGTTGGATTTGAGGGAACTGAGATCTAGGGTTTACTGCACCTATTTGAACAAATAAAATGGTTGTTTCAGTCACTCATTTTTGTGAGTAAAGTAAATATTGTGTTGGCAGAACTATTTGATTTATTCTGTACCAAAAAAATTGGAAACCATGTTCCTGCACTTTTCATGCCTTTGACTGCTGTAAGATGTTCTGAAAGTAACAACACTGATAATTCTTCCCAGCTTTCTCCCCTGCCACTTTATTGTGAAGAA
The DNA here is from genome assembly GCF_000690835.1 of Fulmarus glacialis. Taxonomy (NCBI): domain Eukaryota; kingdom Metazoa; phylum Chordata; class Aves; order Procellariiformes; family Procellariidae; genus Fulmarus; species Fulmarus glacialis. The sequence continues at coordinate 8,614 of NW_009226616.1, read as the reverse complement.
GATCCAATACCTTTAGCTTTGCTTTTCAACTTGTTTACAAGGAAGGAAGAGGAAGAGAAGGAAACCCCAACAACCACCCACCAACCCAAAAAGCCCAATATCACCTGAAGTTCTAAACCATCTGCAAAAGAACTGAAGATGAAATCTGATCTGAAATTTTGAAGTTAAGTGAAATATTTTAAAGTAAATTAATCCATTAAATTCAGTACTTGATACATTCCCCTGTTGAGGAAAGCCTGTGGTTGCAACTTGGTACAAAACCAAATGTTACAAACTTTAGTTAGTTCTTTATTTATTGGGAAATGCCAACTCCCTGGAAATGTATCAAGCAATTAAAAATAAAATTTTAACAAATAATTAATTTGAAATGTCCTCTAGAGCTGGAGGCCTAATTCTGTGTGGTAGGCTGCTTTTGGTAGCCAAGGTTATTCATAGCTATTTTTGATATCTTAGACTATATTGCACCATCTTTCTGAATTTCTCTTTTTCAAACACAAGCAACCAGAACTGAAAAACGAGTCCTCACTATGATTTTGTATGATGTTAGTGCTTTCCATCTCTACTGGAAATATACAGACTAATACAGGTAGGACCACATTTGCCTTCTCTCTTGGTCAGATGATATCAACAGTACGGCATGAGTTTGTGCTAAACTCATAAAACCAGATATTTCCACTCCTTTCTTACTGCAATATTCCAAGCAGAAATGATTACCACTAATCACCTTGCACTTCTGGTATTAAATTTTGTCCAGATCTTGCAGGCAACGCTATGTAGGGATACATCAGAAGGAAAATCTAGAAGGTATGCCCCAGTCTGGAGTGCCCTGTCTGTGCAAAGTGTAGAGGCCTTGAGGAGAAGGGCAAAAAGGTCTATTTGTGAAAGGCTGTTGACTGGAGATATTCGGGGGTTGAAGCTGCACCAGTCCTGCTGCCTGGGGAGAAGGACAGTGGGCCTAGCTCCAGGCCCTCCACTCAGGCCATATCTTCTGGGAAGAAATATCCTAGATTTCTCTGCAATGTGGGTGGACAGCTGGTGTCCATGATGGCCAGCTCTACAGAGGAGACGCTAGTCACCCTGCCTGTGCTGGGGAATTGTGGGGAGCCCCAATGGTTTTGTGGATACAGTTCCCAGGGCAGGGTGTCCTGGCTGCCCAACCTGGGGTGGGAAATTTGATGCTCTGTGTTCATCAGCTCTTTTGGTGCTGTGGTTGTGGGATACTACATAAATGACGAATGAGAACATTTACTGTCAGCAAAGAGAGGGACGGGAAAGGGATCACACCGGTGCTTGGACAAGCAAGTAGCTGCTGTATGTCCAGAAAATAACCCCACAGAGCAAGGCAAGTTGTGGGGCCTTTTTCATCTGCTGTGTGGATCTGCAAGGGACCTTTAAAAACATATCTTGTGCAGGTCGGAGCACCGTTCCTCTTTGGCAGCACAGATTGCTGTCACCTATTCCCTTTCCACATGAAGAGCTGATAATAATTTCAAATCTGCTTAGAAAATGAGTTAAAAACAGTTCCTGCCACTACATTTATTCCCAGGTTCTCCAGGTGTTTTTAATCTTTTTTCTTCTAATTTTAAACAATGCTCTGTTTCCTGCAGCTGCTTGAGTGACCTATACAAAAAACACATGAAACTAGTTAAAATAAGGAAAACCATAAAACTAGCTGCAAAAGGAAGTACTTTCAAGTGTATAAAGTAAAGAAAATGGAGGCATAATTTCCTCTGGTCTCTTTTGATTCTAGGTTCCTTTGGTGTAATTTGTAACAGTAGGAGTTGAAAAGCATGTAGACAGAGTGTGATCTTTAAGCTGATGGTGTCTTGAAGGGTCTTGAACCCTTTAAAGGGTCTTGAATCTGACCAGGTACAAGATGCAGGCAAAGAATAGAGAAAGATAACAGAGAAACTTAAACAAAATTTAGAAAATAAGACAAGTCTCTGGAGGCCAGAGAAATAACTAATGCAACACCCCAATTACTTTTGAAAAGGATCTAAAAGAATTGCAGGAAATTAGACCAGTAAGTTTGACATCAATTGTTTAAGTCTCAGAAGTGTTTTTAAAGGATCAGATGTGGATACATTCAAAAAGCACAGTGTGAGAATAGACAATTAGTGTGGCATAAGGATGGGGTTATGAGGTTTAAATAATTTGTGTATGTGAATATACATGTATATGTTTCAAAGATATTACCAGGTGAAACAGTGGGAGTGTGATAAACAATATGAAACAATGCAACTATCTGACAAAACCTCCCTTTGATTTAGGAACTAAGGCATGAAGTCCTCAGAATAGAGGAAAATATGGCAAGTACAATTGATGGCTTACTAAATTAGGCAGAAGAATAGATGTCCTATCTTTGGCCCTTGTTGGAGTAGCCCAATTTCAGAGATATGAGTCATCAGCACCAGAAAGCTCTGGCAAGCACTCCATATAGCTTCAGAAGCTCCTGGTGATCTTGTGTGATGGATTTGTCCCTGTGTGCCAGAGGTGTTAAACACAGAATACCAGAAACATGGTGCCTTTTTTTTCAAAACACTGAGAAAAATACCCTACTAGAGAAAAAAACATTTATCTAAAACATTTTTCTGACATCAAAACCATTCAGCTTAACGTGTGGGTTATGCATACAGTTTGGGGGGGCATGGAGTGGAGAACTGACGGAACTCAAAGCGGTAGAGAAACAAGTGTATAGGGAAAAGATGGATCTGAATGCGTGAATAATGTAATTATTTGGTATTTGCATAAAAAGAATATGTTGCCTTACAAAATTTTTGGAAGCCATATGCCCAGGTCTTAATTGGCATGGCTGAGGGCAGGGAAGAAGGGCATGATCAGAGGAATAATTTCAGTGCAGTATAAGACCCCCTGTAGGGACTTCAGTGAGACACATATATCTGATAAAAAACTCACTTGTGTATGCTGATAGCAATGAAGAGAAGGTTCGTCTGCTTTCAGATGCTACTGAGTTAGAAACCATGGGACTCTGTAGGAAGATGAGAGAGTAATTCTGTCACATACATAGATGGTAAGCTCTTCAGGTAACATGCAAGTCACAAAACTGGGATGAAGATCTGCATTTTAAACATTCCAAAGCTTCACTATGCAGGTAGAAAACACCTATAAAAATTCAGATTCCAGTTCAGATTTTTAAACTCAACCAAGAGTCAAGCTTTCTCTAAGAGCTGGGAAGCACCCAGAACCTTAGTGACGAAAAATGCCATACACCAGTAAACGCAAGTTGTTGTTGATGTTATCCTTCTGCAGCATTTATCGTCTGAACAATTAGATCATGCTGTTTTGTCATGCTGCACATTAAATGTTAAAAGTAATCTGAGTTATATTCGCAACCACTAGTTTAAAGTATTTAACAGCTTGGCCTGGACATATTAATAAAAAAAGGGGCGGAGGGTAAATGAAGGCAAACCACGACATTCTCTGTGATACAACAGTGCTGCATGCGAATTTGAAGCAATGCAGTGTAACAGCTTTGCATAGCCGTCTCTCTCTCTCTCTCTCTTTTTTTCCCTGAAAAAGTTGTTGAAAAATATTTTTGACTCTGTTGGCCTCAATTGACACAGTTGCTATTTGGCTCCCTCTGTCAAAGAAGATGGGATTAGGTCATGCCTTTTTTGTACATTTGCAGACGGCTCCAGTCCAAAATCCCTGGAATCTTCTGTAATTGTTTTATCTGTTCTGTGTTGGTGTTCACCACTTATACAAGGTGTGAAGAACTACACATTTAAAAGACATCTGGCAAGAGCATAAGACTGACTGCTGTGTCGTAGAGAGGTTCACACAGTCTAATGCTACACAGACACTGAGGGAAGCAGACTCTGACATGTACCTGAGTGATTTCTGAACAATTCCTATTGTACTGGCAATTTTTGCCAGATCTCCAGTAGTTGAAAACAAGTGCCCTGGACAACGGCATATCTTGACCCCACCACTTGGACATGTCACTACTGTAAAATTTGTATCTAACCAGGGTGACAATTTTGTGGAGAGGAGAAGGTGGCTATAGCCTATTTTGTAGGAGAAGGTGGCTATAGCCAAGTACCATATTTTAACCAGTTACAACTTAACATTTAGTATTAATCAGTCCTATTTGTGCCATGTTTTTTAATGGCTGTCCCAGGTAACTAAGATGTGGGAAGCCCTGATTAGCTGGATTGTCTGCTAGTGACGAACTGGAATTTGTAGCTTTCTGGGCTGAGAGTAGTTCACACAGTGTTGCTCACTGAGTCCCTGCTATCCATCTCTGTTTGACTCAAGTCCAACTCCAAAGTCCAAAATTCTCTTGCATCCAGCTTCTCTTTTGATCCTGGGTTGTTGTACTGCTGTCACCTCCTCAAACAGCAAGTTACTTCCTGGGGGAGCATCTGCTCCGTCTCTTTGCTTGCCAGAGCAGGGGAAGCGACTGTGCCATAGCTATACATGACACAGGAGGGGAAGGCAGTTGGTGAGAATGGTCATTCCCTGCATGGTAGATTCCTCACAGTCTACTGCCTTCTGACTTAACACCATGTCCAAAAGAGACGTGCAATCAAGGCCTTACAGATTCTGCAAATGCTAGAGCAACAGACTGAATTAAGTCCACCAATCTACTTAATTTTCTTGTCCAGCTGTCATGACTAGTTCCTTTGTTAACGTCTCTCTCTGCAGTATATATTGTGACACTCTGACTGTTCCCTTATGCACTAAGGTTCTGAGAACTTCTTATTTATTTTTTTTTTTTCCCCAGGGAAAACCAGAAAACCATTAAGTGTATTATCATTTCTTAAGGTTGAAATATTTATTATCCTAGCCTGCTGGTCATATTAAAAAAAAAGTAAAATCTGGGTATGAATGAACAACTGTTTCTATTCCTCTGGAAGCGGAAAAAATAAAAGCAGGAATAGAAAGCAATCCATGAATTTTCTTTTATGTGCATATACTCACTTTGGGAGAAGGGTGAGAGAGAAGGTTTTCAAGACTCACATGCTGCACCTGTAATTTCCAAGACTGCTTCTCCACCTGCACAGTAATTTATTATTACATGAATTGGATTCATACTAATATCTGCTGCACCACCCAGGTGATCTGCCTCACTTCATCAGCAGCCCTCGTGTATTTTGGAGACTCAAGGCTGCTATAAAGTGTCCCAGTTTTGCCCTTATGCTGGAGAGCCATATACCTGAGGGGCACCCTAAGGGCATTTTGCACACTGCCCCTTCTTCCTGCTTCCTTCTTCCCAGGGCCGACCTGCTGTCTCTGCTGGGGCGGTTGGAAAGGCTCGCGGGAGCCAGCTTGTTATTCAGGCCAGGTACATCAGGGACTGTAGCGTGCATTGCACCAAACCTGCATACCTGGTATTGCTGTCGTTCTTGCCCAAGAACTGGCTGACAGATGCGGAGTCAAGCACGTGGCACTGCATTTCTAAATTAGTTACGAAGATCCCTGTTGAATTTCAGTCTGACCTGAAAGCTCGAGAGCGACCATATGGCTGCCCTCCACAGCCGAGGTTACTGCCTTTGGATTCAGTTGACTCTTCAGATTTGAGTAGTCTAATTAAATCTGCCCACTTCTCCGCATAGATAATTATCAGTCTTTCTATTACTCATGTTACCGCACAACATCCCCTCTCGATGACTTTATTCATTTCAGACAGGGACAGCAGGTGCCAGATGGCAAACCGATGCTGTGTGATACTCAGTATTTCTATCACTTGGTGCTTAGAGTTTCACCTTGCTCCTGTGCGTTAGCCTGATGGGGATGATTGCTTCGGTTCGCTCTAATAAGCTCTGGAGCACGGAAAGTGGTAGTGTGTCATTGCTTTGGAGGAGCAGTTTAAAGGCAATGAACATTGTTACTGTCTATATAAAAAGGGACTGGCTGTAGCCTCTTAGACTTGTAAGGAAAAGAACAGATTTTATGTCTGCTCTTTTATGTATCAGCTTTCAATTTCAACAAGTATATTAAGTGCTCTTTAGGTTAGGCTTCAATTTACTGAAAGAACTCCGACTCAAGGTTTAATTATATAGGCCACATTTTTTTCCTTATAAGGAAGGTCAACACAAATAGGTAGCATTCACTACTTACCGGTGGTAGTAGCAGCTGTATAGAAAGCTGCAGTGGCCACTAGAAGGTGCATTTTGCATTTATCTTCAGCACACTTTGCAACCAAAGAGAATGGGTGGGGGTAAGTCTGTTTTCCTTTTGAAATTGTAAATTACATGAAAAAAAGAAAAAGAAAGAAATTGAAACATGAATAGACAAAGACTTTGTTTATTTATTGCCAGGAGAGATCCATTAGGATTCAGTGCTGTGTTTCCATGGCATCCCAGAGACATAAACAGAAAATACAGGCTAATGCATTCAGTTAGACAGAGATTTTAAAGTCTAATGCACGATCTAAATATATATCACATATGCCCGCTCTTTATTTATCTATTCTATACACTGCAGTGAGACGGAGAACTCGCTAACTATTCCAGGGCTCTAATCCATTTACAAATGTGTCTCCTGCAGATGTTCAGTACTTGTGGGGGATATATGTAGGCAGTGTTATTTGGTTGCCTTTCACATTCCTCTCATTTCTCTCCATACCATTCTGCACTTCGTTACTATCCTCATATCTGCAGGTATCTCTGTAGCATTTCCGGTTAGGAAGCCCAAATCAAATTCAAAGATCCATCCTTCAGGACTGGATCCTGCTTAATCCCTTCTTTCTAGTGGGCTAAACATCTCTGCCTGTTAGTTGAGCGTTTCAATTTATGACTACAAATGTTAAGGCTTGTGTCATTTCTCCCTCCTTGGTTTAAAAACATGTTTTCCAAAACTGAGCAAAAAGTCTAAGCAGGTTTGTCCTTTCCTCCCTGCATCCCATAGCTTAGCTTCAGTGCACAACAATTATAGGAGTGCATCTCACAACCAAAATGTTATAAATGTTGTGGAGCTGACAGCACCTCCCCTGCCACCAAATTTTCACCTGCTTATGTGAGGTATGAGTGGAGCTTCTTGGTCATGCTGCAAGAAGGCTGGGAGGGTACGCCAGATTAAAAGATTACCTTGGAGGCAGCACTTTAGGCCGTCTTTCCTGTGAGAGGTCTTCTGGTTTGTGAAATCGCCTCCCAAGGGATGCAGTGTAGGCCCATTGCTGCTTGAGTCATTTAAAACTTTAGTAGACAGAGTGCTGGAGAATGCCGCATAAGGCGCAGTATTGGCTTGTCAAATAAATAAATAAGATAGGACCCTGTTGCACAGAAACGCTTTTGAACGGAGCTTTTCATTTGAATAAATGGCTTGATTCATATCAATTATCTGCAAGCATTTAGAGATTCTCTGGGTTTTGTTAAATATTTTTCAATGAAAATGGGTTTACTAATCCCACAAGTTTAGAAAAAAAACATCTCTTCATGCCATGGTTCTACTCCTTGTAAAGTCTTGTAGCTTCTACCCAGAAAGTAGTGGCTTAGATAACCTGCAGGCTGCATGAAAGAAGGTGGCACAGTCTGTGAGTAAGCCACCATCTAAATATCATTTGCCCAAACCAATAACTGCCCTTGCATCCTGGGGTTGCAGTGACCTGCTATGGGTCTCTCATGGCATTTTGGGCTATCAGATCTGAGACTGTGGTGAATTCAGACACACTGTGAATTCTCGTTCAGATCAGAGCTTTCCTCCATCCCTGAGCCTGCAGGCTCTGGGGTGCCCAGCCCTGAGATCAACCATGTCTCTGAGAGTGATCGGGGTGATGGGAGAATGGGAAGGTTTCTGGTGGAGGTTTGCCTAGCTTTTGGTAAGAGTTTGCCAAATGTTCATTTTTTTGACCAAGCAGCGGCTTTGAATGAAAAGTCATCGTGTTGGAAATATCTCAGCCACTGTCAATTCTTATTTTTAATGGCACCCTTCTTGAGCACTGATTCACTGTGCTGTGGTAAAGATACAAAAGAGGAACTGGAGCTATTTTGCACACAGTTACTTCCCTTTTCTGTTGGAAAGGGAAATTTCAGTTCCCTGGGAAAAATATAGTTTGGCAAGGAGTGGAAATAACTCAGTGTGCTCTCTCAGGTGGCTTCTTTCTCATGAGATCAACACATTTGAGGTGGGCACTGGAACAGATAATGGAGAATGGTTACACAAAGGAGACAGAAAGAAAAAAAAGAAAACAGGTGGATGGTCACAGTGAATATCAGTGTAGTCCAGAGGACTTCTGCTCAAATCCTTGGCAGAAAAATATAGAGGTACATTTGTAATTTTTTTTTAGCATTCTTTTCTTGTATCAGAGAAAAAAAGGATTAAACTCAAAGGAAGAGCAAGGGAAAGACAAATAGAAAAGGGCATGTGGGAAGTAGGAGGGAACGCAAATGAAGGAAGAGCAATGTAAAAGGAGATTTGCGAAAGAGGTGAAAGGGAGCTGAAAGAAACAAAAAGCATCCATACTCTCAAACAGATCTTGCAATTCTTCATCACCAGTTTTTCTGTTTACATGTAATAGTTTCAGAACAGAAGCTGTTCTGACCAGAGGTGATCTGACTTGATAATCTTTTATTTAAACAAAATTTATTATAAATAAATTATGAATTCTTATAAATAATTAAATATAATTAAATAAGTATTCCATTATAAA